>NC_091821.1:195871462-196008962 GCF_038994185.2 Dermacentor albipictus | reverse complement strand
GCTCCTTCTGTGTGTTTGTCGTCGTTTAATAGCACAAAGAAAAGTCCTCAGCACGATGCTCGACAAGACCACAACCGTCCCCTTACGCAAGCCAGAATTCTTGGACCCAGGTCCCAGCCGACGTCGGCCCGAACTGCTTTAAAAGCGCTAGCGTGCTTTTTAAAAGCAACGGACTGATCGAAAAACTATAGAATGTGCGAACTGCTGCGTTCCTTTCTATTTAAATCCTCTCTTGTTTTCTTATCTTTTCT
This sequence comes from Dermacentor albipictus, assembly GCF_038994185.2. Classification (NCBI taxonomy): domain Eukaryota; kingdom Metazoa; phylum Arthropoda; class Arachnida; order Ixodida; family Ixodidae; genus Dermacentor; species Dermacentor albipictus. The sequence goes on along the minus strand of NC_091821.1, from coordinate 196,008,711 downwards.
GCCATAACTTCTCTGCCTTTCACCTCTTGTATTCCCTCCCTCCCTTGCGCGATTCAAGTGGCATACGAAAGTGGCCGATTTTATCTCTTTGTTATACATGTGGTACAAATTTCAAAGAAGCCTGAATCAAAATTATAGGCACGTTTAACCGGGGATCAGGTGCAGAGGTTAGAAGCATTTGCTAGCTTCCTGCTACTCCCTTTGACTTCTATGTGGTATTTCACGCCGCCACAGCTGCATTATAGACTATGAGTCTCGCCGCAGCTGAAGGCTCCGGATTAGTTTTGACCAGTTGACAAACATCCAGTGTTCGTCCGGTGCTGTGGTTGTCCCAGCAAAAGCTATTACCATCAGCTTTAGGACTGACCACCCAACATCATCGACATCTGCTGAACTAGCTGCTCTTCGCGCTGCACTTCGTGTCGTCAATCGGGAGCCACCTCGACAATGGTCAATCTTCAGCGATTCAAAGGCAGCCCTACAATCTGTACTATCAGCTCTGCATCGCGGGCCATTCGAACAGCTCGTATTCGATATTAGATGCCTACTCCATACATCACAGGAGAAAGGACACCACGTGACGTTTCAGTGGCTGCCAAGTCACTGCGGCGTCAGTGGAAATGAAGACGCCGATAATGCCGCTCGGGCAGCTCTTGAAGACGCACAAGAAGAGGCCATACCGCTTTCACGATCCGACGCAGCTAGCAGACTTCGAGTGCTTGCACAGGAGATCACGCTATCTCTATGGTGCACACCAAACAGCCAGACCACCCAGAGCAACCATCCATACCACCTGCCCTCTTTGATGCATCTCTCTATGCCAACTGGACTCCGTCGAAGAGAGGCGACTCTGCTTTATCGCTTATGGCTGGGGGTGGCTTTCACTAAATCTTACTCCTTCCGCATTGGAATGGCCGACAACGATCTCTGTAATGCCTGTCTTTGCGAGGAGACGCTGGAACATGTTCTGTGCGACTGTCCTGAATATAATGTTCAGCGACAGTCCCTGGCATCTGTTCTAGCGCACCTTGACAGTAGACCATTGTCCCTCGACACGATTTTCACATGCCGCCGACAGAAGATATCGCAGATGAAAGCGACAAAGGGACTACTTCGCTTTTTGAAAGAGACGGGATTGGACAAGCGGCTGTGAGTGTGATGTCGCGTACCATGCCATATTGATGGACTCCAACGGACGATGTGTGTGTGCTGTTCTATGTGCTCTCTCTCCCTCTCCCCCTTCCCCATCTTTAATCTCCCCCATCCCTCTCCCATGTGTAGGGTAGCAAACCGGTTAAGCCAAACTGGTTAACCTCCCTACCTTTCCTTCTCCACTTTTTCCTTCCTTCCTTGACCAGTTGGGATTCTTCATCCTGTCACTGAATTTAGGTGCCCAAGCGTTTTTTTTTTTTTAATTCCTCCCCTAGCAGAACGAGACCGGGAACCCGCGACGTTGTGCGCAGCAAAATGTCATAGCTCCTGCGGCTGGCAAGGCCAATTCAAGAATAGGAATGCATATCAACTCCAGAATCCAATATGTTCGCTTACAAGTGTTGCAGAAAAACTTGCCTGCAATTCATTGTGCCCCTTCTATTTTAATCGCACTGTTCTTACCGCGCGCACCACCAGAAGCCTGAAGCGTTCTCAATATATATATAGCCTCTGACTAAAGTATTACGTGATACATGGGTTCACCTATCCCGGAGCTTCCGACAAGTTAACCATTAGTATTCTGTAGGAAATAGGACATGTGGCCAATGCATTTCAAGATAATCGATTATTTAAATCAAGTTCAAAAGAATACAGACTGCTTGAACGTCTACGTGACTCTATTACAGTGTTACGTTTCTGATTATTAGAAAGCCCTCTCAAATGAACCAATTGTACTATATTAAGCATAAGTTATAACCACGTTACACCGTACTTATTAACGAACGTTCAGTGACAATACACATTTCTGCCATTTGGGAAAATGTGTTCTGTCTTCATGTACTCATTTGCAAGAATGTTCTCAATGGCATCACATCCTGGACGGACTAAATGGAGGTGGCTCTTCGTGCACGCTCCAAAAATACGTAGCAATGTTCCAACGGAACAGACATGTTCTGGAAAATATCTATCAGCTAATTTGAAAGTGGCCTTGGGAATGATTATGAAGCATCATTTATAATTGCTTGCAATTAGGCATCTGATCTATTTATTAATACTGTCAACCCACAATGGGTCATTACAGGAGTGGAACAAGTACAGAAAGAACATACAAAGTGTTACATTCCTTTCCAGGTAGTGGAACATAATTGAACCAAATAATGTGATTCAAATACAGATTTTGAAGCTTTTAAGCTCATGTAGGTCTCTTATTGATAACCAGGTTGGGAAGAAAGGAACAACGGACCAGAAATGTCCCTAGAATATCAGAAGTAATGTTTTACTATTTTGCATGTTTTATTAGAATTATACTCTTTCCACGCCAGACGGGTTTCCATAGAACACTAGACTATCGTTCATTATTGCGGAGGCGACAGTAAGAGGGAACGAGGCTCTTGAGAGAAAGTCAGCCACTATGTAAAGTCTCGCTCTGGCTCGTATCGGTATAAATTAACAATAATGAAAATGAGCTATATGATAAAATTAAGAAGAAATGAAAATACTGCGAAAGGACGCCGCGTTAGTGTGGATTGATGTCGAAACTAAAGAAACGAACTGCAGAAGTGTATGCATCTCGGGTTGGTTGGTTTGTGAGTTGAGCTGAAACAGGGCATAATAAGAGGACGTGAGAAAGGGGCAGCGCCTTTGTCTGTCCCTTTTTCCCGTCCTGTTTTTTTCCGCTGTTTCCGCTCAACTAAAGAAACGAAAACCACTCTACGGTTATAAAACTGAGCAGAGGTCCCCCTCACCATCCAAAAAATTAACGCTGGTCGAAAACCAAGAAAACCGGGCAGCGGAGAGAGTCCGATATGTCGTGATATCCACGTTATAAGCTGTGATTGCACAGTAGAGCTCAGAACGAGATAAGTAGACGAATTCCACACTGAAGATGTTTGTGTTGTGAGGAGACAATGAGAGGGAGAACTTACCTGGGAAATGCACGTAAATTACCCGACTGCATGAGCCCCGTTGGCTATTCTGCACCGGGGGAGGGGAAAAGGGAAATAAAAGATGAGAAGGAGGAGAGAAGTTTCACATTATGCACGCGCACACATCAAATAAAGCATTCGTGGGCCAGTTCGTCGCAAGCGGTCATACAGTCTAGTGCAACTCAAGAAGCGCAGTGCTGCTGCGTTTCTTGAGGCGATGAATGCGCCACTAGACTTCGTTATGGAGAAATAAACGTTAAAGAAAGCTGTTTAAATCAAGTAAATAGTCCGTGAGGAACGTTATGAAAGGTGCCTTAAACTTCAACTAATAATCAATTCACTATGTAAAACTGCCTAATGGAAGTTTGTGAAATGACCATGTATCGTCGTATGTACCGTCAGCATAAACTGAAATACAAACAATTTCCGAGCATTTATGTCGTGTTTATGCACTTCACGTGCTCTAGTGTTTGTGACGCCCCCGTCAGTTAGGCTCCAACACGGAGTTTTTCGAAAATGCAGCATACTTAGAAAACCAGTTCTGCAGCAGCTGTGCATCGCATTCTGAAGTATTGACACATAAGATCGTTTAGACTTCGGGTTATGTTTTATGGTACCCAACAATCTCGTTCTTGACCCTGCACACCGTTTGAAGCAACGCCGCCGTTGATATGGACGGAAATTTTTCAAACCTGACCGAAGGCCATCATAATCTCAAAGCCAACACATCACCTCTTGAAAGTAATGTAAGTCTAAGCTAACAGCTGGCGTTTGTCGATGCGGACCCAAACAAGCACCGCATACCTGCGCAGTTACGGCATCGAAGCGTTGTTCGTGTTGCCATTCGCGAACCCACTAACGTATGAGATGTCTTAGACAACGATATCAAGTGAGCATACTTGTGATCTTAGTTACGAATCGCGATCTATTCCGTGGTGAGCAAGAGCGCAAAGCCACTGGTGTACGGCCGGACGTGGGCGGCCCTGTAGAGACTAAAGGAAGGATCACGAAGGCTCGCGTCGGCGTGGCCAAGTCGTGCCATCATTGCCATTATCGCGGATCCGATCCATTGTAGTGAGCGGGTGATAGCGCTAACGTAGCCTAGCCGCAACATTAATGGCGTGAAGTGCTTCAAACAACGCACTGTGTTTTTCCATCCATCTGTCGTCGCGTAAAGCGTCATCTGCGACTATGCTGTTGCGCCCTGTCAACGCTGGCGGAGGTACGGCTTTGATAGCCGAGACCGACGCAAGCTTGGTTTCGCGAAGCGGGAAGAAACAGGACGAGCTCGCGGCCCGCAGGACACGCGGGGCGACGCACGAGCACAGCGTTAAACCGGGATTACTCTCTGCACAAAGCCGCACGAGAGATCACGCGTGCGGCTGAAGGCGAACGGTTCTATCCAGCCGGGCAGGAAACGCTGCCGAAGGCGAGGGTGAAACGGAGACCTCCCTAATGAAGAAAAAATGGTGCTACACCGCCCCAGCCTGCTACTTTTCTAACCCCGTAATTTTTTACATGTATCCGCGCGGAGATGAGAGCACTTCTTTCCCTGCGCTTCTCGGCTCCATGTCTTGTTTTGCTTTTCCTGCTACCCGTCGAAGAGAGGGGGACTCGGCAGCGAGAGCACTAAAAAAAAATATTGGCACACGCACGTACGCACACACGCACAAAAAAATGGGGGGAGGGGGAAGGCTAGTTTTCTTTCTTTTACGAAGAGTCCTTTATCTATGGCTAATTTCCTACTTATTACTTTTTATTCCCGGTGCACTGGGCGGATGGCTGGGCTCGGGCCCTTTGCAAAGGCACGCCAGAGACATGGTGAACACAGCATAACAGCCGTCCATTACAACCCCAACAGGGGAATGGCGTATGGGGCGGTCAAAGCGTGCAGTCGGTAAAAAAGGAAAAGAAATGAGTTTTTTTGTTTTTCTTGTGTTGATTGCTAGTTTAACTCGCGTGCGGGCAACTATCGAATAAATCGAGTTTCAATAAGACCAAAAACAACGAAAGAAAATGGTGGAAAAAAAAAAGGCAGAGCCAGGCGGCAACACTTGCGTGAATTACTGTTGCCATCTTTTTCTTCTTTCCTGTCCAGTTCCTGTTGTAGGGAGTGGATTTTTTCCATATTGTTTCCAATTTGTCATGAGATTGGGCTGCTCACTCGCCATCTCGGTAATTGTTGTTGCTTAGCGGGAGGCTACCGCTGGTGGTGGAAGCCTCTGCTCGCGCCGCTGGTTCTAAGTGCCAGCCCAGATGTAGACAAGTGCTCCGGCTCGTTTTGGACTTCGATTGTTCTGCCACCCACTCACCATCACGCCCTATTAAAAATGGAGGCCGTTATAGTATTGGAGGAGCCAGCGAGGGCGAGGGATAATTACTTCAAGCTGTTGTCTTCGAGACAGGCGTCCATACGAATTCATTTCCTTTGTCTGTTAGGGTCTGCTCCACAGTCGTCATCGGTAATTTTAGAACACGCAAGGTCTGTAATCAGACAAATAAATAAATAAATAAATAAATAAATAAATAAATAAATAAATAAATAAATAAATGTACCACATTGAGACAGCGACCAATGCAGAAGGTCATCGCGTGCGAGAAGAAATCAGCACTAGATAGGCTTCCGAAGTAAAAAGAAAACAAATCTTGATGCGTGGGGAATTAATGGCAGCACATTTAACGCGTACATGATCAATATTTACTTGTTTATTTTTTCAAATACACTCAAGGCCTGACAGCATTAGTGAAATTAGGGGAGTAATCGCGACTTTCGCCAAAGTAATTATATAAACGTGAAAGTTTAGCCACAGCTTAGGACAGTATTCTGTCTTAGTTATTGGAAACATATTTACGTTTGACGCTGCGCATTCATATTTACTTTCAAGCAGTGTTTAACGTGACGGACTATAAAGCTTTAACCATTACTTTGATGACAGGGTGTTAAAAAGTGGGAAGTTTTTGTATAGTAATAATTTTGACTACGTAAATATGCAACATTTGGCAAAAGATTACTGCGTGTGAGTACCGGCTGGCACTCTTCAACCCTTTCCCAATTGTGCAGCTCGAGCCACTTTTTCTCGCACTCCAGTCACTTTAGCCTAACTTCGTTTCTGGAGTATTTTTAACGAAAATTTGTGCCTGGTACCAGCGAAATTCTGAACTATGTGCTAACGTTATGACAACATTTCGTCCACATTAGGTTCACATTAATTTTATTAATAAAAAGTGACCTCATGAGCAGCCTCGATCACAGAAATTTTCGGACGTTCGTTTGGTTGACCTCCCTATCTTTCCTTCCTTCCTTTTGCTCCTCTACAGCTGTTCCGAGTTGTGTCCAGTTTTTTTGTTTGTTTCTTCGCTGGAATGGCTGGCGCGTGCACGCAAATTTTTTTTCATGGAGGGAGGGGAGGACAAAAGAAAATTACGCCCTTCTGGTTGTGTTGGCTAGCGAAACACGCTTCCTGCGCCCTTACTATTGCAAATTTTAACGGTGGCTGTATTCGTTAGCAAAACATCTTCAGTGCCCATTTGCTTTATTTCATCATGCTAAAAGTATGTTAGGAGCAAAAGGTACAATTTTAGAAGTTTAAAGGAGCAGGGGTAGTTCAACTTGTCAAGCAAATAAAAAGCTGTGCGTGCTCTTTTGCCAACGGATTGCTTCAAGTGATTGTGTAAGCTCTTCGTACGGTCACAGTAGACTCGGAATTCCATCCTGCTGCTTGCTACATGTTTATGCCAGCCAGGATTTTCTTGCACGTACTGAGTTTATTGGAAATATTGAGCGACGTTCATTGAGTGATATGCACTCATAGACTGTGCGCAGGCAGGGAAGTTGTTTACGGGCTACATTTCAGTACGGAAAGGCTGTTACTGGCTGACTTACTTGACCCACCCCTCCCCCTCCCCCCGAAGGTTGAGCAAAAGGTAGCTCCGAATTCATTACCAGATCGTCTTGTTGGCCCGTAAAACTCCAGACTACTTTTTTAACCTGACACTGTCGCGTTCATTTCGAAGCTTTTTCAATAGATGCAGGGGAAATGGTGCAATTCAAGCACAACAAACTTTGACTTGGGCATTAAACTATATTCTGGGGTTTTATGTGCGAAATCCACCATCTGATATGAGGCAGGTCTTAGTGGGAGACTCCGGATAGACTTTTCCCACCTGTTGTTCCCTAATATGCACCCAACGCACGGTACACGATCGTTCGTGCATTCCGCCCCCATTGGAATGCGGCCGCCGGGGCCGGGATTGGACCCACGACCTTGTGCTCCATTCATATGGGTGTGTTAGTTCAGTAAAGCACTATTTTATATGGTTGTAAGAGGTTAAGTTATATATACTCAAGAAGACATCCTTAATTGTGCAGTAGGAGGGAAAACTGGGCTAGTTTCTGAGCTTTAACACTTCTCAATACAGCGCTAAAATAGACGAGAATGAAGAAAAGGAGGTACAGACACATCCTTTTCCGCTTTAGCGTGGTTTTGTTCAATATTAAATGTGCCAACTGCATTAGGTTACGGGCATTCAGTTTGTGGACATAGTACATAGTGTGCAAACCTGCTAATTTTGCATCATGGGATATATATGTTTTTTTCTGGATCATGTGCTGACACAGATTTCGAACAATTAATACTACCTTCGCACGTATGGAACCGGAGGGTCACTGACTCGGTTTCGCAACGATATTCACGTTCCCTGCATTATTGCCTCACCGCATGCCACGAATGTGTAAGTCTTTGAGAACCTTAATTGAAAAGCAGACGCTTAATCTGATTGCGGCATCCTTCATGCCAGGATCTGTGTTTTACGTGTCATACTCATAAACCTTATTTATGACACCGCAACAACACATTATGGTGATTTTAACGGCCACAGAGTAATTTGGGGCAGTGAGGGCATATATGCTTGAGGAGCCAGACTCCTCGACATTCTTGCAAAGCACGATATGGAATCGACAGACGATGACACCTTGGTCTACTTGAAGGGGCCGATAATTAGAAGCTGCATCAATATCTCATTTGGAAATGCGAGGCATTCACTACTATACACTCCTGATATCAACTCCTGGTGTCCAACCGGCATACTTAAAGTGAAAGTGGCACTTATACTGAAGGAGAGGTCTACAGCGATTCCACAAGCATTCTTAAGTACCTCGCAATGGCAAAGAGCACGAATGAATGGAAGGCGTGCAGAGCCAGAAAGCACTGTGCACTAAGAAATGGGAAGGTTCATGTGTTTTTCACGTCCTTTTGTTGCCAGCTTCTGTCAAAAACTTTAAACGTTAGTGAATTTTGAGAAATTACTTCCTATGGCTAAAATGGCGTACATATTGGCAGGTGATGACAATGGGGGCGAATACAGTCCAAAAGTGTTTAGATATGAGGCATAAAATTTTGAGAATGTTACGGATCAAGGTTGCATTGCAGTACTTGAACATAAACTGCATTCCCTGCAGGTTTATCCTATGAATACACCCCTCCTATACAACCAAGAACACATTTTGCGAAATTTCGACGCCCACACAATTTCTCTCATGTTCTTAAATTTATCATTCATGAACGTACAGTTCGCCAAAGACCGAATAATTTTCAAATAAGAATGGATAGCCACTACAAGGGCCATATGATTGTCCTAGCGTCTTTCGCTGACCAAGTTAAGTACCGCCAGCATACTTCCGCGGCTCTTCCTTCACGCCTTCAGTGTAAATTTCGGAGTAGAGAGGAAGTTCCCGCCATGTTTTTCCTTCTCAGTCTTCCACCATGCCAGGCTGGGGAGGCAGGCGCTCGATTGTAGGGAAGCTCCACCGCTTTGGGACGACGAATCAGGAGACGCGGCGGCCGCAAGCTAAGGAAGGACGACACTTCGCAAAGCAGCCCAAGCTGCCGTGCTCGAGGGCTTTAAGAGGACTTATAAACGGCACTGGTTAATTAAGCTTAACATCTTAGAACGCCAGAGCCCCTGGCACTTGCTATAATTACGACCGAGAAAGGGCGTACCAGCCGCGCTAATTAGAAAAAAGTGCTGGCGTCAGGGAAAGGACTGGGAGGCGAGCGGATGGGAGAAAAAAAAGTCAACGGGAGAGCCGGGGAAACGACAGCCGACAGGGTAAGAATTGCGAAGCATGGAAACGTAGGAATGGCTCTCCGCCGCTTCGAGGGCGACAGGGCCGCCGTCTCGCACGTCGGCGCGAGCCGGTTAATCCCAATTAAATTGCCTCGCGCTGATTATGCTCTCCCGAGCAAACGAGGACACGGCCCTCTGGCAGCCATCGAGAGAACCCTACCTAATGAAATATTAATTGGCATCTCATTAAGGGCTCTCATTCGCCGGAATCGCCACCCCGAGTCGCCGACGCCGTCTCCGTTCTAATTACACTGGTGCCCAATCCGATGTTTGCGGCCACCTCCTTCACGCCGCGCTCCTTGCGCACGTGATTAGCGGGTAATTGCGGCCCGTCCGATGCTCGCCGGCCGCTCCCTCCTCTGGCAGTCAACTGTTGCGTCGCGGCGGACAAAAGGGCGGCCCTCGGCTCCCGCCTTCTCGCTGCCGGGCTCTCGCCGGAGTCGGTTGTCGTTCCGTCGTGCCCTTTGCCTGCCGGCGGCGATTGCGAAGGTGCGTGGTTAACGCTTCCCTTTAGTTTTCTTAACTGCAGCTTCGCGCACTCAGTGCTAATAACCTTCGCGAGCGATAAGCGTGGTACACGGTGAGGCGGCACGAGGGTTTGTACGGAAACGGGCGACGCCATCGCCGGCCTGAGTTATATTTAATGCGCACACTCCGCGTCCTGTTTGTAACGATGGCGGCGACGTTTAATTCCTGGTATAGTTGGAATCGCCGAACAGGAGAGAGACTTTAATATAATTTGAAATAGTCAGCCCGGTTCCCTGAAGTGCTGACAGTACCAGTCACGTTATTGCGCAGGTGTCGGAACAAATGCAGAGCTGTGCAGATGCATGTAGCGACACTTTCCTTACTGAATGCCGTCTTGCCAATAAAGAAATGCGCTTGTGAAGCACGCGCAAAGCTCTAGGTGCTCCTTAGAGCGGGAAGTACTCTGCAGCTGCAGCATTTGTCACGATCACTATTCGCTTGCTCGATTAAGCATTAGCATTTCTGTCAATATCAGTATAGTTATAATTAAAGTAATTTGTTCAATCGAATTCGCGAACAGTTTAACATTTCTTAACCATGCTTGTATATAGAAAACACTGCTCACTGACCTATCAGCAGGAACCAACTTGAAAGTTCAATGCAGCGCAGTCAATGAAAGACCTAGCAGTAAAGATCTGCTTATGAAAAAAAAGGAGAGAGAGAGAGAGAGATATCAGTCTTCAATGGAGCGCTGCTCAGATGGCGCAGTTTGCGGAACTGAGAATTGGGTCGTCAACACGATCACTTCATTACCTCCTACTATGCGACGAAGCCGATTATCAAAAACAAAAATCAAAGAACGAAAAAAAGCATACAGCTGTTCTATGCACAAGTAGGCGAGAGTAGTGCCGCATGCCTTCTCGAACTGTACTATTTACATGCAGACAAAGGATCGCAAAAGAAACGGAAGAGCAGAGAGGCGAACGCTGGGAGAAACGGCTCAACCTTCGCTTTATAAAAATGCTGTAAAACACTTCCGAGCCAATGGTGACAAATGCGGTCAGCGCAAACGCTACAACAATGCGCCACATGTGAACTCGCAATTCTACACATAGGCGCGCCGCTGTATGCAGGTTGTCCCACGTAACTTGAGCCAAAATTTTAAAAATGAAAGGCGCGTCGGAAGCAAATTGAACCGAACGCATACTAATCACACTGGCCTATAGTAACTCCGGTAATTTGTTTGTTTTCGCCGTAACTCACTAACTAATTAGGTTTAATTACCCAACTATTTAATTATTGGCCGAGGGCCTCAAGTATGACACGCAGATTTGTAAAGCACTTTCAGAAACCACCGATTGAATTATTACCTGTACGATACGTCTCACGTAGTCCTTTTCTACGGGTTGCAAAGAAAGCCTGCGAAATATGAAAAAAGAAACCTAGCGCTCTCGTCGGATGACGGCGCCAATGCATGCTGCTGGCCGAGAGCTGCCGAGGAGATAAAGAACGCCCTGCCGCTTCCCCGTCACCAGTCACGATGCAGCCGACCTTGTTTACCGAACGTACGATTGAGAGCAACACGATACCACTGCGCAACCTCTCCGTCATGTGTTTTTTTTTTTCATATTTCGCGGGCTTTCTTTGCAACCCGGAATAAAAGACTACGTGAGACGTATCGTGCAGGAAATAACTCGATCGGTGGTTTCTGGAGGTGCTCTACAAATCTGCATAGCATACTTGGGGTACTCAGCCAATAAATGAAGAGTTCGGTAATTCAACTTAATGGATTAGGGAGTTGCGTGGAAAAAATTGCCTGAGGTAATATAGGCCAGTGCGAATAGTATGCGTTCGGTTCAATTCGATTCCGACGCGCCTTTCATTTTCAATATCTTGGCTCAAGTTATGTGGGACACCTTGTATATACAGCTGCTATTCGTAGAGTGTGAGCGGGGGCTGGCGCCCTGAACCTCTGGTCCAAACGTGCCTGGTGGACGCGAGCCAGGTGTTTGGAGTAATCGTTTTAACGTTAAAGTGGCCATGACATCGTTATGGCGGTGCTCATGGCGTTTATAAGTATACCCGCGCTGCGACGGCCGCTGTTGCTCCAGCTACCATGCCAGTGCCCCTAACAGCCGCGCTTTCGTTCTTTCAAGTTTTTCAAGTTTAACACATAGGCCATGTAAATGCCTACACTTCAGACATGAAACATATCGATGCTGTGACTAGTAGTCTAAGCTCACAACCGGACCGCCAGCCAGTGCCTTGTTTCGTTTTGTAAATACGGTTGCTGGGAAGAGGCAAGTGATGTGCAGACTGATGGACCAATTGGACAATCGTCCGCTGTCATAACTAGAAGATTTAAAGCAGTGCTCCCAAAGAACAACCGCGCTGAAGGCCTTATTCGCGTTACTAAGATTCCCGCGGTATACGGGCCTTCACGATAGACTTCAAGAACGCCGCCCCTACTGCTCTATAGTACACGCGGTTTGTCTGCGCTCGTCACCCTTTCTCTCTCCTCGTCCTCCTCCTTCTCTCTTTGTCTTTGTATCTCCTTACGCCTTCCCCCGTGCGGGGTAGCCAACCGGAACTACCTCTGGTTAACTTCCCTACCTTTCACTATACCTCTTTCTCTCTCTATACTGTTGCTGGGATGGTGTCTTTTCTGGGACAAAGTTCAGAGAAGTAAAAAGAGAAACAGTCGCGTATGGTATCAGCCTCCTGCCATTTTGCTAAGACGTGGATGGGTCGTTAGACTTAATCATGTTGCTTGATTTGCGGAGCACCTGGAAACTTAGGCTATCGTAACCACTGGACTGTTCCTTTTCTTCCAAGTACTTACTGTTTGCTGATACATTTACCGTTATTCTTCTTTTATCTAACTGTATTTGTAACATTACGCAAACGGAAGTCGAAAAGCTATGGCCGTTATGGAAGACTCTGTATGTTATACCTGTATAATGGGAAAGGGCGCCTTTGTGCGGATTTCGCGAATACTATCTATTATATTTACTAAAAAATAGGGTTGTGCCAATATTCTAAATTTCGAGTACGAATCGAATAATCTTTGCTATATGATTCGAGATTTCGTTATTCGAAGTTGGGCAACATTCGTTTTGTTCGAATACTAAAAGGGACTACAACAGCCGCTGAAGTCTACAGCGAGAAAAATCACTGCAAGCTGAGACACTTCCGAATGATTACTGTGCAGATAAAGTGCGGTTGTTGCGCAGAGATAGATATTATTTAGCTAACGTCTGGAAATAATTTCTGCACATCAGTTTCCAGTCGTTAAATAAGGATGCCTCGCCGTGGGCTGCCTACGAATTTGCTGTCTCGATTTTGGCGAGGCGATTATATGGCAAATGTTGCCAAATTTGGATTTCTTTCAAACGGTGTGCTTTGTTGTAATATTGCGCTTACCTCTTTAAACGAGCACTGTATACACTCTGCTACGTGCATCTAGTAATGGCCTGTTTCATTGTTTCATTACTGCCATTGTCATGATACACCATATACGATTATTTTTCCTGTATTTCTAATTTACAAATTTCCCAGTTGAAATGACTTTCAATTGTTAACGGCATTAGTACCCGCCGTGGTTGCTCAGTGGCTAAGGTGTTAGGCTGCTGAGCACAAGGTCGTGGGATCGAAACCCGGCCACGGCGGCCGCATTTCGATGGGGGCGAAATGCGAAAGCACCCGTGGGTACTTAGCTTTAGGCACACGTTAAAGAACCCCAGGTGGTCGAAATTTCCCGAGTCCTCCACTACGGCGTGCCTCATAATCAGAAAGTGGTTTTGGCACGTAAAACCCCATAATTTAAACGGCATTAGTGGAATCAAATAGCGTAAATGAGCCTTTTGTTGGAAACGGAGTCGGCGCCACCTTTATATTTCACTTTGTTTAGAAATTCGAAATACTCGGTATCCAAAGTCGTTTTTCTCGAATGTTCGTATTCGCATCGATTTCAAACACCTTTCTGTGCATTTTTGTAACATTTCTGTCTTTCCCTTTTCCTTCGCGCCATACTGGTCAAATGACGAATTCTAACCTTTCTTTATAAGGAAGTATCTACAACTAATTAATTGTGCATTAATTGCACGATATGTGTGTATAGTGCAATACAAGACAACGTTAGGTTACAACGATAGACAACGATACAATACCAGACAACGACAGACGCTTGCCTAGGTTTTTGGTATGGATAAAATGTGTGCTTTATCTTCCAAAAAATAATTCACAGTTCGGCGGAAATGTGTCTGTAGAAAAAAAAATACTAAAGAAGACAGAAAAAGAAAGGTGCGCTTGTCACACAAAAAGAAAGGCATAAAACAAACGTATCTCAGTTGCTTTCTTTCCGTGGCAAATGCATCTTTTTTTTTTTCGTCTTTCTCCCAAGTGTAATAATATAGAGAGTGCTAGTGCTCCGCTATTTTGTAGGTGATCTCATATAGCATAGCTTTGGTGTGCTTTTCTGTTCTGCAATTGTCGGGCGCATTAAATCTTCTTAGAGTAAGACCATTTTGCATGCAAGGGGTAGCGGATCTTTTGCGGGTTTTAAGCCGCGGCGTTGCCTGAAAAAAAAAAAAGAAATCCACTGTACTGATCTGTGACCGTGTAGTCAGGTTCCGTTTTCCGTTGCTTACCTTGAATTATGGCTATTGATTATTTGAGTGAGCATGCTGATGCCGCACTAGGATTATGAGAGACGTCGTTGTGAAGGCCTCCGCGGATTAACTTTCACCACCTGGAGCTCTTCAAAGTGCACCTAAGTCTAAGTGCACGAGCATTCTTGCATTTGGTGCCCGTCGTGATGCGGCCGCCGTGGTCGAGAATCGAACGCACGAGCTCGTGCTCGGCAGCATAACGCCACAACGACCGATGAATTCATGTTATAGAGTGAATGACGCGTGTGAGCGGCAACACGAGTCATGTAGCAAGTTTTGCGACGAGTCGTGCCCACCTGTCAATGATGCCACGCGCTGCGGCAAGTGAGCCAGCATCTCGCTGCGTCATATTCTGAAGCCAGCGGCCTTCTGACTGGCTACACGTGCTCCTGAAGCAGTTAGTTTGGCGGGAGTGTTTGGTGAAGGGTCTCTGCAATGGCATGTTTATAAACGCCGCGCTGGCGCTTGTTTTGATCCAACAGCTCGCATAATGACAAAAGGATAGAAAGTTGGGCGAGTTGGTACGGTAACATGATCTTGGATTGTTAGTCTGTGTTCGTGTCACTTTGCGCTACAGTCCAAGGTCATGTTCGCATAATGAGTTGCGAAGAGGTGACCAAAATATTGGTCTGCTGTGAAGGAACGAGTCACAAGTAAAGGGAGACGTTCCGTAGTTTATAGTTCACGGCGAGCGATGCAAACCGGGGAGCACAGAGCTACGAATGCAGAAACAGCAGGTACGCAGAAGACTAGTGGTGCACCGGTGACCTGCAAAGTGCACAAAGCGGTGGAGGCGACAATTGTTCAGCGGCTCCCGGAGACAGAGGCACACAGTGCGGCAAGAGCGGGCATCAAGAGACAGCAGCGGAAAATGAGTGGGCACGCGTGTCGCGTGGGTGATGCGCTGCGTCATAACCGTGAATTAGAGAAAGTGCGACGAAAGCACGTGCCTATGCCACGTGTAGGCGTGGTGCATTGGGGCCGTTTTCTGAATCGATCACTTTTGGGTCTATCGCTTTAGCGGACACTGGTTGACTCAGTCGGCTGGTGGAATGTCCGTCGCTCCACCGACGTGTGGAGCTACGTGGAGTGCGAATTCATGTAAAAGCTATCTCAGAGATTCAATTGAAATGGCATACGAGGGATCGGACAATTTTCTTCTTTAATCTGGAATCATTGGCATTCACTTGTCAAAATCACGTGGCGAGCGCGTTCGCTCGATTTGAGAGGAACGGAAATGAAAGTATGAAATTGTCTTCTTTTTCTGCCCTGTGTCATTCTGCTGGGGAGCAAAAGATCGCGTGCTGAAATCGCGACTGTGTCGACCATGCTCCGAAGAATAAAACATTTAAATAAAGGTAACGAAGAGACACAATGATGGTCACTCAACGCAAAGCCTCAAGTGCCACCTAAAACGTCGGTAGCTGGGCCGACGATTGCGGCGATGACAGCGATAATGACGGTGCATCATCATCATCATCATCATCATCATCATCAACATCATCATCATCATCATCATCATTACCATCATCATCATCATCAGCCTGGTTACGCCCACTGCAGGGCAAAGGCCTCTCCCATATTTCTCCAACAACCCCGGTCATGTACTAATTGTTGCCATGCCGTCCCTGCAAACTTCTTAATCTCATCCGCCCACCTAACTTTCTGCCGCCCCCTGCTACGCTTCCCTTCCCTTGGAATCCAGTCCGTAGCCATTAATGACCATCGGTTATCTTCCCTCCTCATTACATGTCCTGCCCATGCCCATTTCTTTTTCTTGATTTCAACTAACATGTCATTAACTCGCGTTTGTTCCCTCACCCAATCTGCTCTTTTCTTATCCCTTAACGTTACACCTATCATTCTTCTTTCCATAGCTCTTTGCGTCGTCCTCAATTTGAGTAGAACCCTTTTCGTAAGCCTCCAGGTTTCTGCCCCGTAGGTGAGTACTGGTAAGACACAGCCATTATACACTTTTCTCTTGAGGGATAATGGCAACCTGCTGTTCATTATCTGAGAATGCCTGCCAAACGCGCCCTAGCCCATTCTTATACTTCTGATTATTTCCGTCTCATGATCCGGATCCGCAGTCACTACCTGCCCTAAGTAGATGTATTCCCTTACGACTTCCAGTGCCTCGCTGCCTATTGTAAATTGCTGTTCTCTTCCGAGACTGTTAAACATTACTTTAGTTTTCTGCAGATTAATTTTTAGACCCACTCTTCTGCTTTGCCTCTCCAGGTCAGTGAGCATGCATTGCAGTTGGTCCCCTGAGTTACTAAGCAAGGCAATATCATTAGCGAATCGCAAGTTACTAAGGTATTCTCCATTAACTTTTATCCCCATTTCTTCCCAATCCAGGTCTCTGAATACCTCCTGTAAACACGCTGTGAATAGCATTGGAGAGATCGTATCTCCCTGCCTGACGCCTGTCTTTATTGGGATTTTGTTGCTTTCTTTATGAAGGACTGCGTTGGCTGTGGAGCCGCTATAGATATCTTCCAGTATTTTTACATACGGCTCGTCTACACCCTGATTCCGTAATGCCTCCATGACTGCTGAGGATTCGACTGAATCAAAAGCTTTCTCGCAATCAATGAAAGCTATATATAAGGGTTGGTTATATTCCGCACATTTCTCTACCACCTGATCGATAGTGTGAATATGGCCTATTGTTGAGTAGCCTTTACGGAATCCTGCCTGGTCTTTTGCTTGACAGAAGTCTAAGGTGTTCCTGATTCTATTTGCGATTACCTTAGTAAATAGTTTGTAGGCAACGGACAGTAAGCTGATCGGTCTATAATTTTTCAAGTCTTTGGCGTCCCCTTTCTTATGGATTAGGATTATGTTAGCGTTTTTCCAAGATTCCGGTACGCTCGACGTTAGGAGGCATTGCGTATACAGGGTGGCCAGTTTCTCTAGAACAATCTGCCCCCCATCCTTCAACAAAACTGCTGTTACCTGATCCACCCCAGCTGCCTTCCCTCTTTGCATATCTCCCAAGGATTTCTTTACTTCATCCGGCGTTACCTGTGGGATTTCGAATTCCTCTAGACTATTCTCTCTTCCATTATCGTCGTGGGTGCCACTGGTACTGTATAAATCTCTATAGAACTCCTCAACCACTTGAACTATCTCATCCATACAAGTAACGATATTGCCGGCTTTGTCTCTTAACGACGGTGTATACCTCACGTTTAAAGAAAACCCGCGAAATATGAAATAAAAGCACGTGACAGCGCTCGTGCGCTATCGTATTGCAGCGCTCTCAACCGGGCGTCGAGCCTATCTCTTATCAGGGATGACAGCTCTTCCTTTCCGTGTGCCACCGCCAAAGATGCTGACGCACTTTGGTGGTGGCCGATGCCTTTGAAGCCGATGCCTCCGCGGCCGCTTACTTCACCACGATCCGCGCGCACTGTTCTTTCGCACGAAGTGCGGTTGAGAGCGCTCTAATACGATGGCGCATGGGCGAAGTCACGCGGTTTTATTTCATAGTTCGCGGGCTTTCTTTAAACGCCGAAAACATCACCACGCAGCATGTACGTTGCCCCCAAATATTGGATTGGTCGTTCCTGAACTCCCTCTATAACTCAACCAAACGCACATGACGGCAAACTATATATATATATATCTATATATATATATATATATATATATATATATATATATATATATATATATATACATATATATATATATATATATATATATATATATATATATATATATATATATATATATATATATATATATATATATATATATATATATATATATATATATATATATATATATATATATAAAAGAATATGCATTGGAGTAATAGCCACCTTTGATCCGTTCTGACATTCCACCCTGTGCCTTTTATTTAGGTGACACTTACGTAATATGCACATAATATTTCATAACGCTTATTTAATACCGCTTATGTAACACTTCGACATAGCCCCTGTCCTTTAAGGGTGGAATATCAGAATGGGGATGATTGTGGCTAATAATATGTTTAGTTAACCAAGTGACATCAATGAACGTTAATAAAGCGGACTCGATTTAATTTTGCAAAAAATAAAAACATTAGGTTTGCAAAACACAGCTAAATATGGAAAGGCGGGAGGGGGGGGGAGGGGCTCTGAAAGAGAATGAAAAATAAATAAGAATGGAAATGAGGGACGCGTCCCGTACGATAACTGACGGCACTTCAAACTGTAGAAGAAACTGTAGAGGATTTCGGATGGTTCGTCAAAGCAAAAAAAATAACGTCAAATGGAATCGGGAACACACTGCGCTTCACGAGCCTGTAGGAAGTGCTGCTAACACTGCGTTGGGTGTTGAGCAACATTACATACAATGCTGAGGTCTCTCACCACCTCTTTTTTGTCTGAAATGGCATCTAAAACACTTGTGGTACGTTGTTCCAGTGAACAGCAGTATATTTTGCGATCGCGCGACGCTGGCTTGAGGTAATGATGTGACCTGTCGATGAAGGTGTACGTCTTTAGGATAAAGCTGTTCAACTTGTAGGAAACGTGGTTACAGAGCGCAAAAAAAGTAATAAAAGTAAGACACAGACGAGGAATGGACATACTAATGGCACGTGCAAGCGGTGTAAATTGACTTGAGACGCAAAAGGTCCACGCTACTGCTTTTCAGAAAAACTTCCAACGCCAGAGAGGACTGCTTGTTTTCCGCATGGTTAACTCATCCACGCATTTGAGTTCGGGCTTTTTTCTCACAACAGCCATGTCAGGCGCACAATGTTCCCTGTGTGGTTATAGCAAAGTAGTGGCTTCAACGTCAGACCACCACAGCACCGCCTTTTTCTTTCTTTTCTTTTCTTAACGGTGGTGAGGCTTGCAAGAACAGCATATATTTGAACCTGACTTACGCTTTCGCTGTTTATAAGCATTTTATGGCATCGTTCTAATCCGAGCAGTACACGCTGTTCCTGGCGTCATAAATGTAAGCAGCTGTGAAAAAGTCAAGGTCTACTCGGGCACCTTTAGCATGAATCTCGGACCTCCGCAGCACTTTAGTATACTGTTAGAAAATAAAATCATGTGGCAGCGCTGATTGGAACACTTGCAACTGAAAGTCTCCTATACTTGAAATGAGAACAGAACGTATTTCTGCTAAAATGCCTGGCTTTGTTTCATGAAACACTCATGATTTTATTATCACCACGCAATCTGTGCACGTAGATTGGGTAGTAATGAAGAAATACAAATCACGGTTATTGTTTTTATCGACTGTCGTGTACGGAGCACGTAAACTCAAATCGACGCATCAGGTGGTCTTTTCAGTATCTCTATGCGATGAAGCCGTATCTCGACAAAACAATCGCGGCAGCGACGGTTGCATCCAAGGATGGTTCCCGCCCTCTTTCCCCCTTGAGTCGAACAGCAGGGTACAACGGGTCCACCGTAGGAAGCGGAGACGCACGAAGGGCTGGCGCCCCGAGCCATACGCCGCACCACTGCGATCACCGCCGCGGTGGTCATAAGCCCCGCCGGTGCCTTCATTATCGCCGGCACGCTCAACCAGGCTCGGCGCTCGCCCCAAGCCTCGCCGCTGATCCTGGCTTCGTCATTAAAGGACTACAAAATTGCCGCCGACATGAAACAGGGGCTGGGGAATGGCCGATCGAGGATTAAATGTGGGGACTTACGGTACACTCCCGCTGCCGCACGCGCATACATATTTCGGACCGTGCGGCTGTGAACTCGGAGAAGAGAGCCACGCGATCCGGGGCCGGGAGAAGATATCTCTATCTGCTGCCTAACTTGGTGCCCCCCTTTCCCCACTTTGGGTGCCGCCGTTCTCGAAGCCGTCGGCGCTTCCCCTTTCATCCCCGTCTCCAAGGGCTTCCCCTCGTCTCATTCAAGGCTGCTCGCTTTTGTTTTGCTTGGCCACCACCGTTCACTTCTATGTGTGCAGCTTTTCGCGTTGGGGACCCCCCTCCAATTTCTGGAATAGCGTGTGGCAGGAGAGGGAAGAGCCCACCTACTCTGTTCTCTGCTCTATTTTAAAGACTGGAAACGTGCGGCTTCGAATGGCTACACTTGAATAGGACGAACCAAAAGGTAAAAAGGAAAAAAAAAGTGGAGCCTTAGGTGAGCGAGGGAACGAACATACAGATGTGCGCATAAGGAACGTGCCGAAAGGCAAAGAGAAAATCGATAACTCCCCATGGCGAGTGCACTTGTTTCTCTTATCCTTTCCCCTCTCTGCCTTTGAGTCATTCTTAGCCGCGTAATTTTAGACGTTTGCTTAAAATTAGGCCTTCTTTGCCGTAGCCGCATGTGCCGCGCGCTATACGCTCCGGAGAAATTGCCGCGCCGAGTTCGTCAATTTCTACCGGATGATGCTTTCCCTGGGCTCTTGAACACCCGTGCTAATTAGGCTTATTCACGTTTTCAGATCGCTTAGGCAAGCAGGCTAATCCTATGGTAATGAGAGACCTCCACGGCGAACTTTCTCTCTCTCGCTTGCCTAGTGTTCTCGTTCTATCGCCAGGAGTATCGGTAGCGCGCTTATTTTTGGCCGACTTCAGTCGGGCTCTCCTGTATCGGTCTTGAGCGGGCCATATTTTTAGAGGCATCAGTAAAGTACTGAAACACATTTTCCATTTGCTCGAATAAGCTTTTTCACTCTTAGTTTCTTGAAGTAATTCGTGACGTTATTACTGTAGTGCGTGCCATGTGAAGCATAGTTATCGCCATGGGAGAAAGACAAAGGTACAAAATTGAGGCTCGAGTGCATAGAACAGGGCCCGATTCGTAGCTCTTCGTAGTTCTTGTGTGGTTCTGACGTCCACGCCAACTCTTCTGCTTTGGCATCGTGCCAAGGTAACCTGATCATGACGCCACAGACTTCACTGATGATGGAAGTGTAAGGCCTTTAGCATCTTATTACCTAGGCCAAATTTCTTTCTCTTTCAAAAATTTTATCTAAATTTGAGCACAACAACGTGGACTTTTTAAGAGATTCTGGGGACGAATATATCTATCATACGTTGCGCTAGTCTTAGGATCTCTACTAACGAGGCACGGCTTCACTACTGCTTGGCTTCAACTATGCAAATTCAACATGTGTTCTCAAGTTAAAAAGTTACTGATGAAAAAGCTAATTAGGAATTTTGCAGTTATTACCTACCTGGACAGAACAATTTAGCGTGCAGGTAATTTCCGGCTCTTCTATAAAACCATCTTAAAAACAGTGCGCCCGAAGAAAGGTGATTAAAAAAAAAGGTGTTTGAACTACGGAAAGAAATAGGTGGTATAATGAGCGAGAAAAATAAACAAAGTGAATTCTAGGGTTTTACGTGCCAAAACCACCATTTGATTATGCGGCACGCTGTAGTGGGAACTCCAGATTAATTTTGACTACCTGGGGCTCTTTGACGTGCACCCAATGCACAGTACACGGGCGTTCTGCATTTCCCCCTCATCCAAGTGCGTGCGGCCGCCGCGGTCGGGATTTGATCCCACGCCTTTGCCAACAAATAAAGAAGCCAAGGAAAACGTCGGAAAAAAATGAATTTCTGCAATTGCTGAAATTGTTGGAATGATAGAGAAAGATTAAGTTTGTGGTAAGCGCAGTACTATAAAGGAACTGGGAAATGAAAGTGGAACCAACGATAAGTTTGGCGGTGGACACACACACACACTCACACACACACCGGTGCTACTTGCTCCCACTGAGTAATTACACACACCACACAAACACTTCCAGGATAAACGACTAACGCCACTACGCGGCCGTCTTCCTTCTTATTGCTTCGCGTATAGCTCTAGCTTGTCAGTCAGTCCTTAAACTACTCAGTAGGAGCTCTCTAGCAATGACTAGGCAACCATGAGAAGGCACTACGTTATCGCCATGCGTGTCCTACATCGTTCGCCGCTCCATCTGTCACCTTCCCCGGTTGGTTTGTCTGGCACGCATGCGCAAAACCAAAGCTGTGTTGAACCAGCCGCTTTAGGGTAGATAGAACTGATGAAATACGGAGCATACCGCTATCCTGCCTCTGGACGAAATGTGCTGGGCGTTGTACATTTTTTAGGTGCTTTAATCTGAGCAAGCCCATGTTCAGACTGTCGGAGCTATGGCTCGTGGCTATGGCCCCCTTCACGACATGCGCTACCTTCATGCAGCTCTGATGTAAGTGAATGGTGCCTTCTTTTTTTCTGACACTGGAACATTCTTTTATCACAAGGATAACAAGGATGTTTTAATGGCTATTAGCTTTCTTTTGCACTCAAAGTTGATCTACAGTACTTACATTCAGCATTACTTTTAATGCTGTTGTAGATGTGTCTAAGGATAATGCCTTCTTTTTTTTCCAACGATAGCAGCGCTAATGCATTTTATTTGTTTATCCCTTTCCGCTGTGTGCTATAGCTATGCCTACAAGCACCATATTATTTTTCATGTGTTCGGCACTTGTCTCAGCTAGGCTTTGTTGTCGGTTTTAGCTTGCCATACTTGCTCCTCAGAGTGCAGTTGGTTGAACTTATATTTTACGCATTCAGGTTCTCTACTAAGATGGATGGCACTAGCGTACTCTAGTTTTCTGAATGAGTCTTATTACTTATAGAAAGCTATTTTCAGTACGATACACTATCCGTAAGTTCCAGTACTCAGTATAAGGTACGAAACCCTGATGACACAGATTGAAATTCTGCCGGGCAGTGCAAAATTTATTTGGTTTTTGCATTTTAGCCTACATGAATGACGTTTTCGCTCAATTTTGAGAACGTACCTAAACGTCGGACAGCTTTACAGGGTTGTGACATAGAAGAGTGCAAGCATGAGTCGATGAGTACTTGTAAAATGCTTACAACGTTAAAGTAACCGCGCGTACGCAGGACAACCTCGAACTATAGTGCGCTAGTTTCTTTCTTATTTAACGCTTAGGATTTTTTTTCTATTGTAGCTTGGTCCTTTTTGCGTGATGTCCAGCATACGTCGCTGTGTGATGGAACGCTATGCTAACACAGTGAATTTCGCATCGTAGTAACTTTTTTACCCAAAGGTATAGCTTTGTGACCATACAAAATAATTCAAAAGTACGATTGCTGACTTGTCGAGGCTTTTGACATTTGCAGAATATTAGCGTTTCTATTTTCTCTCTTGCTATAGTGAGGTATTTTTACCTCCTACAAAGACGCTATGAATTCCAATAATACGGTGAAGTTGAGTAGCGACTTACTATAGTACATTCAAAGGCTGCACGCGAATGCCTTTCGCTAAGGGGGTTCTACAGGTATACGAGTTTGGTGATTTCCTGTGTTATCTCGAAAAGTCTCGCCCTGGCAAGTTTTGCGCCCCGCCCATTTCGTACATGTAGCTGAGGTAATTCTTTAAAAGGTTCAGGCCTCCAGCTGTCCTGTTTTCGTGCTGTGAAAGAAAGCCATTCATTTGATTGTGCCCGTGGGAAAAAATAACAAAAGGCGGCGTTATTTACAGCTTCAGTAATACTGAACTATACTTGGAATAAAGAAAAGCACGCGCACTGAAAAGCGGTTTTGAGGCAGCAAACCTAACCACTTCTCCAACCCACCCCTTTCACACACGCACGTAGTGCTTTTTTTTTTTTTACTTTCGAAACCATGAACGACCTTCTTAGCCCTCAACTTCACCCCCAAGGACAAACGTAAAGAAACGAAGCCAACTGAAGTCTACCCGAGACTGATGCACGCTCCTATAGGGATCGACCAGTTTGGTTTTCTACACGCTGCTCGTGACCTTGCATACATGTAGAAACCAGTTTTGACTGCATCGCGAGTGTCTTTTGCTTGTCCTTCCCAGCATTGGTTTCTTCTAGAGTGAGTAGGTGAAACCCGAAAATCCGGATGACATTTCTCCGAGAGGTCATGCGCGTTGACGAGCCTGACGGAAAGCCTGCGGCCGCGCTTTATCAACGGAGCGCGAACTGTCAAGCAGACTCGGCCGGAACTGTCACGGCGCTGCGTCCCTCGGAGGCTCTGCATAGGCTGGCCAGCCTGCGCTGCTCGCCCACCGCGAGCGGCGGCCGGCGCTCGTCGAGCGAGCAAGTCGTGGCTCGTCACCGACGACAGCGCGGCGCAGGGCATTTCATTCGGTGCCAAGTGGGCCACCCTTGTTTCAAGATGAAGCACGGGGCCAACTATGAGTTCTCTAATGAATCGCTGAAGTGCTCTCATTGGCCAACCGCTAAGCCGTTTAGATGAAGTTTGTTGCAGTTAAGACAAAGCGAAATTCAACCAACCGCTGAGAGCCTAATTTTCATTTCCTGAGTTATTTTTAAAGAAAATTCCCAATAAATCGGTAAACATTCAAATCGAGAGCTTGGAGCTCAAAGTTTACAACTTTGTAACTATGCACCACGAACATTAATCACAATTCTGGAAACTATATCTGTTAGATGGTCTAAAGCTGATAAATATTACAGCCTGCGTGAAATCACTGCAATGATCGGGCGTCTTTTGTAAAAGTGCTATCTTAAATTATTGGTATAATTTCGAGTGGTGTATCAAATATGAATTTGAGAAACCAGATTCTGGTTATATATTCTTATGTGATACATCACTCGGAATTATACCAATAATTTAAGATTAAGATTCCCTGCCTTTCCTTCCTTCCTTCCTTCCTTCAGATTCTGGTTTCATAAACTTAGCGTTTGATAAAAAGAAAAGTAAAAAAAAAAGAGACGGGGCCCCGTCATTCTTTTTCTTTCTTGTCCTTGTTTATCGTGCGCTACGTATGCGAAGCCAATACTCAACAACTCGCCCAAACCGCTGCACTTGTAGATCGTGGGATTCGACGTGCCAAAGCAGCACACGAAGCTATGAAGGACGCCGTAGTGGGGGATTCCAGATTTATTTCGACCACCTGCAGTTAAATCTAAGCACACGAGCCTTTTTACTCGTACAATCCGCCCCCGTCGGAATGCGGTCACCATGTCCGGGAACGGACACCCTTGACCTCGTGCTCAAGTCACAGCCGCCACCGCGGTGGGTGTCATTTTCCTCCGTTTTAGATAATGTTTGCAGAATGGTGATATGTTTTGTTCTTGTTTTAGTTGTCGTTGCTGCTGAATTAGAATCGCAAAATTCATCCTCCTTTATTTTTTTTATTTTCCGATTTATGGCAAAATTGTCATTGGCGGCCTAAATAAAGTCCGCTACCAAAAGTTGGTAGAGCTTGGCGTTTTTCGTTTGACTGCAAAAAATCTCATCAAATTTATTTATTTATTTATTTATTTACTTATTTGTTTGTTTGTTTGTTTGTTTGTTTGTTTATTTGTTTGTTTGTTTAAACAGATCCAGTGCCCGTAGGGCGTTACATAAGGGAGTCAGTACATAAAAGACTACAAACACACGTACAAATAGGTCATAGTTTTACGATCACTCATTACAGGTTTGAGGAATGAGAGTGTTGGTTTAGTACGACAACGAGCAACAGACACCTTATGACGACGGTCGATACGAGATGATATGAAAGAAGGATGAAAAAGTAACTCTTTCTAAAGATTAGAATTGTGCGGCAGCCGCATTTCGATGGGGGCCAAATGCAAACACGCTAGTGTGTCGTGCATTTGGTGCAGGTTAAAGAACCCCAGATGGTCCAAACTAATTCGGTATTCTCCACTACGGCGTGCCTCATAATCATATCGTGGTTTTGGCTCGTAGAAACCCAGAATAAAAAAAAATATGAATATTTATATAATAAATTATATGAAATAAGGCGAGAAGTTCTATTCTTTAGCGTGAAGTAAGCAATGGGAGGCATAACGTTTTGTTTCATCGATGAAACACTAGAAAGACGGGAGTAGCTGGAGAAGATGAGACGTGCACTATACGATTCTGTACAGCTTCAATGTGACTTGTGAGACTGAATGAATGGATCCCGTCACAGAAGATGCATATTCTAGTTTGGAACCAACAAACGTTTTATAAAGGAGAAGTTTAAACGAAGAAGGAATCATTGAAAAGTTATAGCGTGGGTACTCAAGCATGCGGTTAGCATTATTAACTATATAATAAATGGGGAGTTGGTCAAAATAGGCAAGCGTTAATGTGGACTCCTAAGTATTTGTAGATATAGTTACTTCATCGAGAACGAAACAATCGATGTCATACTTGCATGCGCTAGTAGAAGGCTTACGATAAATTTTCATTTGTACTTCTTGGCATTTATTTTCATTTTTTATGCGTTACCCCAACCAATAATAGGAAGTTAGTGATGTGTCAGTATACCAGAAGAGATCACGCGGTATACTACACAGTCGTTTGCAAAGAGTCTAATGGAAGAATCAGGAAAATATTTTATGTAAATGAGAAAAAGAAGGGGCCCAAGTACTGAACCTTGAGTAACACCAAACTGAGAGGACAGAGAGAAGAATAGTAGCCATTAGCAGTTACAAATTGCTCTCGGCTAAACAAGAAGTTTTTTATCCATGCACGTACGTTAAGGTCAAGATTTAGTTTACTGCGTTTAAAATAGAGTAGTTAATGACGGACAAGGTCAAAAGGTTTAGAAAAATCTGAGAATGTACATTCAATATAATATCGCGAGTCTAGGGCTATTAAGAGACCATTAGTAAATGCAGTATTAACTGTGTTCCACAGCAAGATGTCTTACGGAAGCCGTTATGATGAGATGTGAAAAAAGAATTAGCTTCAAGATGGTTTATTGGATAAGAATAAATAAGTTCAAGGATCGTACAAAAGACACTATTTAATGAATTGGTCTGTGGCGCAGAATTGGCATCACCAGATTTAAACAATGACACCATTTGATCCAACTTCCATTCTCAAGGCCAAATACCTGTGTCCAATGTCCGAGGGAAACGTTTATACAGAAAAAATGGACGTGTGAACAATTGTGCTTTTCAAGAATTTCGCGCTGCGCCATTGACACCCCACGATGATGAATTTTTTAAATTTCTAATGAAGCTAACGACACCGTCGAAAGCAGTAACTACCGTAGTGATAGCTGAGCGGGTTTACGGGCCAGCGGACCCAGCGGGCGAGCGGAGACGCCACTGCGCATGTGCGATGCCCTGGGGCGGCCAGCGTGTTTACGGAGCGGGCCGCTCGGTCGCTGGTATCCTCTTCCCAGCGGAGCGCGCGCAGCGGACCAGCGTTTCTGGGAAACAGACATGGCGACCACCGGCACCAATAGCGGCATGTCGTCGGCGTGGCACCTCGGAGACCTTTCACCTCTGAAGAGGACCTAGGGATCATGCGAGAGGTTTCAGCAACGAGGTCGTTTGGCGACGATTTGAAGTGGGTGACCGCGATCTAGAACCTGAAGCGAGCGTACTGATCTTTTCACAGTAACTTGTTCGGCAGGTGGGACAGCAAAGCGCTCCGCTCGACCAAGCGAGGGATCGCTGAGCTAAAACTCTTCCTTTCGTGCGGCGTTCCGGTGCCGTCTCCGCTTGCCCGCTTACTCGTTCAGCTATAACTCTCTAATGGGTTCTCCGTTTTAGTGTATCGAGATAAAATTTCCCGAGGCAGTTTCCTTTTAAGATTTTCCATGGAGGACTACACATTCGTTAAAAGCAAGCGCGCGAGTCACTTGACAAGTTTTCTTCAAGAGCCTGCCAAAAAATGGAATTCCAGAGAATTTGGCGGCAGGGTTGAAAGTATTGAAGGTAATTTCTTCTCCTCACTCTCTGCTTCTACTTCTTTTTTTTTAATGCGAGTCATTCTTGTCAAATGTAAAGCGTTTTTTCT
The DNA here is from genome assembly GCF_038994185.2 of Dermacentor albipictus. Taxonomy (NCBI): domain Eukaryota; kingdom Metazoa; phylum Arthropoda; class Arachnida; order Ixodida; family Ixodidae; genus Dermacentor; species Dermacentor albipictus. The sequence continues at coordinate 195,980,646 of NC_091821.1, read as the reverse complement.
TTCTTCTACCGGCTGCACCTGACAGTTTTCTTGGGCCGATCACGAAGGCATGCAGTGCAGTCTAACTCGTCTCGAACAGTCATCTAGAACTGCATTTGGAGCTCACAGCTCTCATCAAACATCTAGATAGCGCTGAATTTTACCTTCAGACTTGGTGGAGCGCCGATGAAACAATGTGCCATCACTCATCGCTTGGCGCATCCACTCTCATATTCTAGGCACTGCGCAGCTGGGTTTTCCCACAAGCGCGCGTTGGCGTCACCAATGACGGGCATTGTATTCGCTCCTTCCTAGCCAGTGAATCCGCCAGTGAAACCACCGGTTGTATAACCGGTCAAGACCATTTCAAAACCAAAATCAGTTAACCGATGGACATTAAGTAATAGTGTCGAGTGATAAACATGTGTGTAATGGCGCACATGTTCTGCCTGCGGTGTACATTTCGCTTCAAAGTATTACCATGGTTCGTGAATGCCCTCCTAGTAGCAAACAACAATGCTTCGCCTTACGTAGCGCTCCACTGGAGTTGTGGCTGCCAATTATTTTTTTCTGCTTATAGCCGAGGCACTCGTTCCTCACCGATAAGAGCACATACATTTCGTGTCTTGGAGTGATCAACACGTCGTTAACTGTTATGTTTCCATGTAAGAAAGATAGGGACAGGAATGGCCATGCTTACAATATTAACTCGACATTTTACTGCTGTGCTTGAACTACGGGCTTGGTTTTAACGCAACACGACGGCTGATTTAGCGTGCTCTAGTTTCACCCCAGCCGGTCAGTGAACTTTGCGCACGTTCGGGTAAATCTGTTTCAGAACTCTCGTCACACCACGGCCGATTGGATATGCTGCTCATATCACACTCGGCAACGCAGCTCGTCGATTAATTGACGCTATGAGTGGAAATAAATGTAGGGCATCGATAGCGCGTACCGTTCGCGATGCAAATGTGCGAATCACAGGCTAGACACTTGTTTCTATCGGCTATAGGCAGCGACATTATCAGTTTTAAAAAATCCGTGGTGTGTCATGCGCAGTTACCTGACTGTTTAATGTCGTTTGTGAAGTTTATTCTGAGATAGGGCATCTATCAAAATGCTGTAGTATTATGTCGGGCAAAATCCCTTGAAGGTCTTGTATCGCAATAAGTTGTCAAGTATCGAATATGAACAAGCAAAAAATAAAATAAATAAATATCGTCAGCTTGCTGCAACTTATTTCTTCTGTGCATGGAGGAAACTTTTCGTACGGAGTATTTCGGCTATTTCAGCTTCGGAGCTTCGTCTGCAGGCACGCTTTGAGTGAATTGCCAGCGCTCTTGGATCCATCACCCCAGAAGCAATGAACAGGCGGTGTGTGTTCCGACGCGCACCGTCTGCGGAGGACAATGCTCCGCCGTGATGGGTTCCAGCGAGTTTATACCAAGTCAGTCGGTGTTCGCTAATAGTGCATAATAGTGAAGACACGACAATGCGTTCGGAAGTTTCGTGATCTCTGCAGATCACGACGCAATGACGGGGCGTTTCTTGGAAGCTTGTGCTCTAGCTCGCCTTCCTGTATCGATGCGAATCGTTTCCACGGGCCCGTCGCCGAGCTCTGGTACGTGACAATAGATCATTGGCCATGCATCAGCACCCAAAGATTCCTTGGATGTCGCAGTGAGCTTTGCCGAGGTCCCATGAAAGCCGATTGGTCATTGCAAGCGCGCAGGCATTAGGCGCACGCATACGTGTTCGGAATGAACGGCCTCGCGTTGGGGGCGACCGGCGCTCGCCCGAGAACTTCGCCAAAGTAATGCCGCACATCGCGTGGCGGCGCGGGGGCGTTGTGCCGCTTAGGTCCCTGGTAGGCGGAGATTGCGCGCAGGGCGATGTCTCGGCGGTTGTAACGGTCAATGCGCATGTTCACAGGCGTGGTAGCGCGCCGACACGCCAAAAATCGGCTCGCTTAAAGTTCGTGGAAGGCGTGGACGGATGATGAAGTGAAGAACGAACCAGTTAGCGACTCCCTTCGTGTATCAACAAGCGATTGTGGCTTCTTAAAGGCCAACCGCGACGAAATTTGACTTCGACTGAATTGGTCATAAACGAACATATTAATACTACTGAATCAATTGTCGAAGGTGCAGGGCTGGTAATTGTCTGTTTTTCTTATTAGAATACCTTAAATAGCACTTAGGCAGAGGACACGTGCGCCTGCTGGTGCGCGCATATGATGGCAAGTCCCAGCATGTTGCCTCCGAGATTTTTCAGGGAGTCGTGGGCGCCGCATTATCTCGGAGGTCATGCCGAGGAGCCGCGCTGTTTAGGTTGCATGCGTCACTGCCGATGAGCGGTATTGTGGCGTTTTTTTCGGTTTCATTATAAGAAATGGCTATACTTGTAAGCTTTGCGTGACACATCTACACTGATTTCAAGCGTAAAATTTTGATTTTGCGCGGAGGCTTCTGTATTTCGGCACCATCTGAAATTTGCCTTTTTACGGGGTTCAAAATATCGTTGCCATTAGCCTTTACCGAATTGTAGCTTTTCGCGGAGCTCTGTGAAATAGCTCCTGGAAACACATATATTTTTCGATAGCACTTTTATGTCAAGCGTTTTATAGGATTCGACAGAACCATGTGTCTACTAAATAATTAAATAAATAAGGTTGTCGGGTGTCTGTTCTTTCAATTCTAAAGTTCGTGTTCCCCGAATTACTGTCGGAGCGAATGTGTGACGCCATCGTAGCGCTGTTTCTCAGGAGATAAAGGGCGACCGCAGTCACCAAAAATGACGATTTTTATAGAAGGTGAGCTTTCCACCTTCACCAGCAGTCGAAGCGCTTCCAGCCACGGCTCCGCGCGAGAGTACAGCGCGACCCGATTATTGGCTGCGCCTCGCCATAATCGTGCAGGATGAGCCAAACCTATAGGTGGCTGAGCGCGAGGGATTGTCGCGCCGGGCGCAATCGTTTCGGGAGTGATTTATGATCCGGCTCGACATTAAACTTTCAGGCTCCCCACGCTCTGGCCGCTGACTGTGTCTCGCGCAGAATTAAAATACACGCCCGACAATGGCAACACGTTGAAAGCTAATTTGTCTTTAATAGATCGTCGCCGGTGCCATACTAAGACGGCGGATTAACTCGCGTGAATCCGCACTTCAAATAGAAAAACTTCATGTGGAGCCGAAAAAGGGGGCTAAGCGAGCAAGAAACCGAGCGAATGGCGCTACTCCAGCCAGCCTGCTCTCGAATTCAGTGCTCATTAAGGTGTTCGGACCTACATTTGTCTTGCTTCGAGCACTGAGCACCGCCACTTGATGACACTCGTCGCGTCATAATGAGCGAGCGCGCCTGAAAAGCACTCAGCGCTGCCCCGCGTCGCGGGCCCCCTCGATGGGCGAAGCGAAGTACGTAAAATGGGGCCCCATCATTTACAAGCGAAAAGTTAATGGCGCACAAAAGGTTTCCTGCACCTGCAATTGACTTCACTGCCTTTTTCTTTGTACATTTCATAGTGATTGTCGCTAATCCTAGAGAAAAGTTATCCGAACAAAAGTTATCTCCTGCTAACGCTTTAACGTTACGTTGGTACGAACAAGTTCGCGAAACATCTATTTTTTTTCTCTTTTGTGACTTGCCAAAAGTGCGCATTGCGTCTGTATCAAGCGTGACGTGAATTTGACGTCCATGGCGTCCCTTCAACCCCTTTACTCACCCCCCGCCCCCTAATTGGTTGCTTTTGTTATTTATTTGCTTATTTTTTTCGTTGTTTTCGCTCTGCCTTTACAGAACAGCTTCAATGACAACTCAGCTCTTCGTTAAGTGGCACGGACGCGCAATAATATGCGTCATGAGATGCCCAGGTAGCGATAATTCCTAGTTGCGATAGAGCATATCAACACTGCTTGCGTGAACCTCATATTCAGGATGTTTCTTTTCATGCGAGAGCGTTGAACTTATGGAATGGACCAGGTGCACTAACGAGCAGTGCGCCTGAACTTTGCGCTTGACGTACCCGCGTTTCGAGTACGGAAATATATACATTGACAGACCTCATTTACAGAATGTGCACTTCAAAGCATCGCGCAGTAAACGTTTTTGCTGTATTTTGTGCGCCATGTTTTGAAATCGGAGCAGGGAAAGGTGGAAGAGGGAAGGGGAAGACCCGTCAGCGCCACGCAAGGTGGGAAAAGTGACGTAAACGAATTGTGAATTGTAATCCTAGGTAAATTAAACAGGATTTTCTTGCAACTTATAGCAACGCTGTTCTGATCAGTAGGCAAGCATGTGAGTGTACCGGTACTTTCATTAATTGCCGAGGCGGTGGCATTAAATTTATAAATAAGGTAGGACTCACGAAATTCCCGGTCTCATATATGTTGCCTGATATAAAGCTTGATATATATTGTAATGAAGAAAACCAGCCCTTCTTTTAGAAGCAGATTGCGCTGCTCACGCAGGAAGAGGACGATTCAGCAGCTCAAAGCTTGCGCTGGTTCTGCCGTTGTCGGTTAACTTGCCACGACTGTGTCCAGCAATAAAGGAAAGTGCTAATCCAAAACATTCGGTTATATTTGGTGGAGGTGCTGCATCACTGCAGCCGCGGAACTCCGCCGTCGTACCTTGCTTCCAGTTTCTGTCACGGCCATAGACGAAAGGAAGCAGGCTGCTACCCAGCTTCTGGCTTCGGTCTGTTCCGGCACCCTTCGGCAACGCGAGCCTGCTTAATTCAGCCGTACCGACGACTAGGACGTGGCGGACTGGTTTACGTCATACGGCCGGGTAAGCAAGCAAAACAACTGGGACGATGCGTTGAAGCTAAACGATGTCATCATTTATTTGACTGGTGTCGCCGTGTTTCCGTAACCACTAGACTGACCACCTGGTCGGCCTTCAGAACGAGATTCACGGACCCGTTTGGTCATGCAGCCGTTTGCAAATTTCGTTCCGAACATCCCTTGCGAGGAGCAGCTCAGTAATATGGCGAAAACCGTACCAGTTATATATTGAAGATGTGGTTGACCTTTGCAAGTGCGTCAAACCATTCTTGACGCAGGCCGACAATATCATGCCCATATTGAAAGGTGTCACTGGCGATGCATTCCAGATGCTCGTCGCCAAGACTCCGCAAACGGTCGCCAACGCCATTCAACTGTGTCAAAGCTAGGACTAGCTGCGGAAGCGACGTGACTCCACTTGCAGCCCCTGCTAGCCCGACGAGACTATTTCGGCCACAGCAGCTGCTGGTTTTGCGGGGCACCGTACACTCTTCGTTACTGCACTCGATCAAAAAGGTTTTATGCGAGGATATTGCACGACAGCTCTCCCTTTTTATTGCACTCTTGGCGCGTCGTTCAAGAGCAATATTTCGGGGTGCTACCCGCAGCCCCTATACTCGTGTACGTTCCCGATGATTGCTCTACTCAGCTACCCCAAAGTCGTGGTCCTACGTGCCCGCACGCGCCTTTCTTGCGTCCCTTCAACTTATGCACCAGGCTGCCCGTTCATTCTCTTGAACGGCACCACGTTTTCAAAAGCCGTGGTGCACTCCAGACAACCGCCTGATATGCTTCTCGTGTGGTTTCCCTGGCCACATAGCGCGTTCTTGTCGCCGACGTGGGTATCTATCACTTGACGACGTGCGCAAAAATACTTATAAGTTTGCACCGACACAGCAGAATGCTTCCTCTGACCCACCTTTTGACTCATTTTCTTCGACTTGTCGAAACTTCAACACACGTCAGTCGCCTTCACCACGACGCCATACCCTTTCACCAATACTGTGATGCCCTCAACCTGGTGCGTAGAAAAACTAGGAGCCGCAGTGCCGGGAGCTATACCTGCGCTGTCTTCGAACTTTTCAAGACCTAATTGTTGCCACTGTAGTGTTGTTGCCGTCTCCGTCGAAGGTGTGCCCGTCCTAGGTCTTGTCGACACGGGAGCCGCAGTGTCTGTAATGACTGAAAAACTTTGCCGTGAATAAAGTAGCGACGCCCCTACCAGACTTTGTACTGAGCACTTGAACGCACAGCGAGTCCGAGCTTTCGTGGCGTGTGCAGCACGGGTCGTTATTCAGGACGTTCTGTACACAGTCGAGTTGGTTGTGCTATCGAAATGCTCCCACAACGTTACACTTGGCTGGTACTACTTCTGCGCTCATCATGCCGTCGTCGACTGTGGTCACGTCGAAGTTGAGTTCACGCCGTTCTGTGTCTCCGCTTTGGTCGACTCGCCGCCTCTCCCTCCAAATGTGTTCATGGCGGACTTCACTGCAATACTCCGTTTCTCATCCGCGCTGGTGCCGTTTTCCTGTGACATCCCTATGCAGGCTCAACTGCTCTTCACACTCCTTCTGAAACCGCTGTGCGCCGCGAGTGCTTACTGGTTCCTTTCGCCGTGCTCACAGTTCACGATACTTCCAGCGCAATCTAAGGTTCCAATTGGTTTCCCTGTCCCTCCACTTCACTGTGGTGTGAGTGGCTTGGCAATGTTGATGAAAATGATTCCGTTTCTACATACGTCGTTCCTGACAGCCCCAGTAATCTTCAGATTGACGCCATTAGAGCTTCCGTTCTATTATATCGAGCATCATTCTCCGTTGGCCGTTTCTCGAAGCATCTACGCCTATCTTATGAAGCAACAATGCGCCCAGCTCATCTCCTTGTTTTAACGCTTCCGCGCCAGCTTCAATCACCTACAACCTTCTTTGGGCCATATCTAAACCGTGGCTCACCACATCGACACTTATCTTCACGCTCCTTTTCGTGAGCACCCACATCGTGTCTACCACTGCGACACATAATCGCAGAAAACTGTGATGACATACTTCACCGGTGCGTCACACAGGCCTCGATCAGCTCACAGGCATCACCCGTTCTTCTGGTAAATAAAAATGTTAACCTTGTTTAACACACGCGGCGATCATCTCAAAGAGTTAGTTTGTACTGGCAAGGTAGAAATATACGTGCCATCGTGGCTATAACGGTTAGAGCATCGGGCTGCTGTGCTGGGGACCAAGGTTAGACCCCACCATCGGGCACTAATTCAATTTTTTGAAGGTATGAGCTATCCGGCAATCCACAGCAGCACCCAGCCGCACCCAGCAACTACGGTCAGGGAAGTCCAGGACGGCTCAATGAGATAGGTTCTGCGATAACTACCGCCTGCTCAACAAGATCATGCGCTACGACGTCTATCCCTTGCCTCGTATAGATGATGTCCTCGGCTGATTACAAGGAGCCTAATTCTTTTCTTCATGACACCTGCGCCCCGGCTATTGGCAGGTGCCGATGGCTGAGGCGGATCGCCTTAAAACAGCCTTTGTAACTCCCGATGGTTTGGTGCAGGCGCTCATCATCACCAGGTCTCTACGGGATAACTTATGCCATCCTAAGTCACCTGGATCCGAGGGCACAGCGCTCTCTCCTGGACCTCGTCAACCAGTCTTGGCATGACCGAATAGTTCCTGAGCAATGGAAGTGCAGCTGCATGGTGCCTTTGTTTAAGCCTCGAAAATCTTAATAAGATAGGTTGTGCGTTAACTACCACCGGCTGAACAAGATAATGCGCTACGACGTTTATCACTTGCTTCGTATAGACGATGTACCGGTACAGAGCCGGTACATCCTACCGACCGATTGCACTTGACAGTCGCGTCGGTAATTATAATGGAAAGAATGTTACTAATCCGTCTTGAGTGGTACCTTGTGAATTACGAAATCTACCCTGACACTATGGCCACATGCCAAAGGGGAAGTTACTCATATTAGATTAATGTTATTAATGTCATAGCTATTAATGTCATAGCTAACATTGTATAACTAGGAACCTTTTTTTTTCATATTGTTCAACCTGTACTCACAAATGCCTTAGCTAACATTGTATATCTAGGTGCCATTTGTTAAATAGGTTTGTTTATACATATTCATATACATAATTTTCTGCACTAATAACTCCTGTTTGTTGAATTTACCCGTTTTTGCTTGTAACCACTCCCCTCTATAATGCCGTAATGGCCCTGAGGGTATGATTAATAAAAATAAATAAATAAAAAACGTCATTGACCCTGTGACCTCTGAACAGCAGCAAAAAATTTGTGAAGCGTTTTTTAGTGTCGCTATTCCTAGATGTAAAAGCTGCGTACGAGAACGTGACTCATGAAGCCATTCTTGATATTCTGGGGCTGCTGAACTCGTAGGTCACATCTTTCGTTAGCCTAGAAACTACCTGCGCAGGAGATCAATGATCGTGCTTACTGAAGATGGCCCTACAACTAAACATTTTCCGGTCATGATGTCCCACAAGGCGGAGTCCTGAGCTATAACCACTATTTTTAACTTTCCTCTTGTCGAGCTAGCTGAGTCGCTACCAAAGATGGCTAAGGTCTCGATCTGCACCGATGACATCTGCGTGGGGACTTCCGACATGTCATGGCTCCAAATGCGCTCAAGGGTTCAAAAGGCGACAACTTTAACATATACATGCCTTCGCAGGGAAGGATGGAGTGTCTTAGCGCGAAAATGCGCATCAACAGCCTTTACACGCAAGCGAGTACAAGAAGACCTGCAGATTTTTGGGAGTCCTTGTTGATAATGACCTCACCTGGAGTCCCCAAATGAATTACCTAAAGAGAAACTGATTTGCATTAATAATCTGTGCCAGTTCATCGCAAGTACACAATGAGGGCCATCTGTGAGTGCTATGTTAAAACTGTACACAGCGACTTTTCTCGGATTTCTGTGTTACACTCTTTGAGCCTTACAACATGGTGAAGACAAACATCCGCGTAGTACTGAGCATACAAGCCTAAGCACTTCTAACGTGTCTCGACCTCCCGTGATGTGCTTCGACAGCTGCAACGATTGCTATTGCACGAGAGCACCCGCTAACCACATGCCTCACTGTTGAGACCCTCATACACTTGCGACATCTTTCAGAGCTATCTTCGCACGACTCCAGGTTGCCAGCCAGGAGGCCACAGACTTCACAGACTCACTGCTAGGGAGCTTCGAGCCTGCAATTCGTCTGCATGAGATTTGCATTGTGGTGGGTTTGGCAACCTCACGTGTGCCTCTCAGTACCTGGGATTGCCATGAAGGCTGACATGTCACCACTAGCCTTGAAGAGGCTGTCTCTTTTTGCTTCGTTGCCATTATGACTCTCAAAGTAGTCAAAAGCGTATGCATGGGAAGTGTGGGAAGCCGGTCACGTGGTAGATGTAGACAGGGGATGGGAAACTGAGGGTGCTCTGCTCCGGACTACCGGTGAGTCGGTTGCACTTCGCTCTTCACTCAAAGAGATAGGTCGTGTCAAGTGCGCTCCTGAACAACAGATTGTGATATGCTGAATGCGTGCGCAAGAGAGAGAGAGAGAGAGAGAGAGAGAGGAAAAGCAGGGAGCTTAACAAGAGGCGAGTTTTCGGTTTGCTACCTTGCACTGGGGGGGGAGGGGGAGGGGTTATATAGGGTTTAATTGTAAAGACGAGAAAGAGCGAGAGGAGAAAAAAAGAAAAAGAAGAGAAAAGAAAAGAAAACAGGTAACAGAAAAGACGCTCCAATCACAGGCGTTCACACAGGCCGGTCGATCTCAAGAAGCGCAGTAGCGCTTGCACGGCCTTCTGATGCGATGTTAAGTCGCGTCGATGTTTCAGAATTCTTCCTTCCGACAGAGGCTGGTCGTCCAACTGGTTCAGCACGACGGAAAGCGGTTGTGTCTGGACACTGTACTGAGCGCACTGGCAAAGAACATGACGAATTGTTTCCGCGTCGCCGCAATCGCCACACGCTGCGGTGTCGGTCACCCCTATGCGGAACGCGTATACGCATTGGTAAACGCGATGCCCAACCATAGCCTACACGAAAGGGTCGCGTCCCTTCGGGGAAGTCTTGGTGGAAGTCGGAGGCTTAAGGTTAGATCCAGGATATATAAACGGGCATGCATAAAATAGAGTTCATTCCACTCTGATGTAGTGCATTGGCGTGCAAGTAGGCGGAGCTTCCTTGCAGCATCTGTTCTAGACAGCTAGCAGGATCGATAGGCGGTTGTCTTCTAGCAGCTTGATCGGCACGTTCATTGCCGATGATACCACAGGGACTTGGTAGCCACTGAAAATTTATTTCATGCCCTTTCTCACTCAGGAGGTGTATGGCTTCTGTGATTTAAAATACCAACTGATCATGCGGACCGCGCCGTAAGGCTGACAATAAACACCGTAGTGCCCTCTTCGAGTCGTAAAAAATCGACCATTTGTGTGTTGATTCGTCATTAATAAAGCGCAGTGCGACTCGAATCGCTCCGAGTTTTGCTGTCGTCGACGTTGCGAAGGGAGATCTTTTGGTGGCTTTTTCTGGAATGACGACCGCTGTGGTAGAGCTCTTTGGCAGGACGGAGCCGTTGGTGCATATGTGGGTGTAATACCAATACTTCTCATTTCATAGGAGTAAGGTAAGCTGCTTAAGATCCGATGATGACATATATCTGCTTTTTTTCCGCACACCAGGTATTGTCAGGTTGATCTTTGGTGGAATGAGGCACCAATGAGGAGTCGAAGGTCTCGGGGCAAGCGTTAAGCAAGATGGTAAAGCATCACCATGTGCGGATACCTTTCGGCAGAACGAGGCACGTGGTCTCTCCGCAGGAAGAGAGGCTAGAAGGTGGCATGGAGTGCGAGCAAGGTGCCTTACGTGCACTCTTAGTGCTTCAATTGTGATGTGGGTTTTGATGAGGTGGCCTCTATCGATGGAAATAGTTGCCGCCTTTGGCGCACTTCAAGGGAGACCTAGACAAATCCTGAGTACCTCAGCCTGGACGTTTTGAATAGCACGTAGCCTTGTTTTACTTGCGTTATTCAATGCTGGCAAGCTGTACCGCAAAAAAGCCGAGAAAAAGTACCCTGACAAGACCACTGCCGTAGCCTCGCTTCCTGTTGCCCGGGACAAGAAAGCAGTCCGTCGCTTTCTGGGGCTCTGCGCGTACTATCGCCGCTTCATCGCCAATTTTTCTAGGATTGCCGAACCTCAGACTCGCCTAACACGAGAAGACATATAATTTCACGTCCTGCTCTTCATATATAACATAAAGAACAGGATGCGGCTTTCACAGAGCTACGGGAGCGTTTACAGACACCACCAGTGCTTGCTCACTTTGAGGAGGTCGTTGATACTGAAGTCCATACTGACGCCAGCAACGTGGGTCTTGTTGGACCATCCTGGTCCAACACCAAGACGGCACAGAGCATGTGATAGCTTACGCCAGCCGTACTCTTTCACGCGCAGAGGTAAACTACTCCACATCGGAGAAAGAGTGCCTCGCTGTAGTATGGACCACCATGAAGTTTCGGCCTTACCTCTAGATCGCCCCCTTAAAAGTAGTGACCGACCATCGTTCATCGTGCTGATTGACCAATGTACGGGAGGGCCCCTCAGGGCGACACACACTATGGAGCCTTCGTCTGCAAGAATTAGATCTTACCTTCGTATACAAATCAGGCCGCAAGCATGAAGATGCTGATTCATGGTCGCGTGCACCCATCGAAGTTTGTGACCCTGACGCTGAGGACGACAGTGGATTCCTTGGGGCCCTCACCGCAACGGACTTAAACGCACGACAGCGCGAGGACGCTGAAATCCGTGGAATTATCGAAAATATCTAAGGACGCAACTCTCCCATACCACGACGCCTTTCTCAGTCTCTTGTCCTCCTGCCTCCGAAGCGGCGTCTTGTATAAGAAAAACCTGAACAGCAACGGTAAAACCTACGTTCTCGTCGTACCTACTGACAGGCGCGATAACATTCTTCCTGCCTGCCACGACGAGCCCGCGTCTGGTCACTTGAGTTCCTCACGCACTCTCGCCACAGTTCGACACTACTGGCCCAAACGTTCTGCATCTGTAAAGCGCTACGCAAAAAGTTGTCGTGAATTTCAACGCCGAAAATCCCCGCCACTGAAGCCCGCAGGGCTGCTGCAACCGATCGCACCCCCTTGGGCACCATTCGAGTAAATTCATTAGAGGAATGAACTTACTCGGACCTTTTCCATTGTCAACCGCCTGGAACAAGTGGATAGTAGTAGCCACAAACTACTAAACGAGGTACGCCTAGACAACGGCTCTACAACGCGCCACGGCTGCGGATGTTGCCCATATTTTTATAGACCAGATCATTCTTCGACATGGCGCCCCGTTGTGCGTGATCACTGGCAGAGACACAGCTTTCACGCTCCAGCTGATTGACGACGTATTCAAGCTAGGCTATGCAAGCCATCGCAAGTCCACTGCATATCATCCGCAGACCAACACGTTGACCGAACGCTTGAACCAAACCATCACCGACATGTTAGCCATGTACGTAGATGTACAGCACAAGACGTGGGATCAGGTCCTACCGTACGTAACATTTGCGTGCAACATAGCCATGCAGGAAACAACGTGAGTCACGCCGCTCCGTCTTGTCTACGGACGTGAGGTTCAGACCATGCTGAATGCAATGCTTCCACACGATTACGACGCATTTGCTTACCCCTGATGCTGAGAAGCTTACGCAATACGCCGAAGAAGCTCGCCACATCACGCAACAGCAGAGTGCAGATGCACGCCGCGACAATCTCCGCCAAGGGTTGTCAGAGAAGCTGCTCAGTCGCTACTTTGAACCCTACAATGTGCTGTGTCGCATTCGCGAAGTGAACTACGAGGTTCTCCCGGATAGTGCCATATCGCCCAGCGTCGAAAGCACCACTCGGAGATTGTCCATGTTGTACGACTCAAGCATTATTTCACGCTATAGTACAAGGTCTCAACCTTTTGACTTTGTTCCCCCCACCCATGCATACTGTCTGCTCGTTCCCCATTTTCTCTTTAACTACGTCCACATGCACGAGCATCGGGACGATGCCCGTTTTTTTTTCTTTTTTTCTTTTTTTTTTTCAGGTGGGGAAAATGCCATCAGGTCACTAGGTGCGGCGAGCGCGAGCCAGCATTCCGGCAAGGAAAGGGTAAGTTGTTTTTGGGTCAGCCATCTTCTCGGCTAGTATCGTCTCTGCCGGAGCAGTACTTCTTGCCATAAAGACCTTCTGTAGTATGTAACAATAGTTGCAGCATGGCGCTTGTGGACATTTGCCAGGCCTTTCCAGCGAAGAACTTTAGAAGGTGACAGATTCCTGTTAACCGCATCTTCATCTGCAATACATGGGGGCTCCGTCAGATATTTCTGTCAATTGTGACACCCAAGAATTTATGAGACCGTACAAGCGGTATCACCTGCCCATTCATTAATACGCTGTAGTGAGTCATGGGCTCATGCGCAAATGCTACAAGTGCACATTTATCCGATGAAATCTCCAGGACTTGATTGCAGAGGTAGAGCGTAGCCGTAGCCTAAGCAGAAGCTTTTTGGAACCTTGCGCGCAGCCGTAAGCGTGTCACTCCGGACGCCCAAACGCATATAGTCGTCTGCGTACATTAATAATTTAACTGTGTTCGGAAGGTGATCAAGGACACCTATCAGCGTGAGGTTAAACAACGTAGGGCTCAGTACACCGCCCTGGGGGACGCCACAGTAGGAGTAATGTATGGGAGTGTGGCCGTCCTCGGGGCTCACAAAGGAAGATCGCATAGAGAGATATTTATGTATCCATCTAAACATCCGACCCCAGAGGCCTACCTCTTCGAGAGCGGCGAGGATGATTTCATGTTTTGGATGATTTCATCATGCTTGTGTAACGTATTACACGACTTGCAATGGATTCCTTAGGATGTATTACACTCACTGAATTAGTCCGAGAATTCGATAATAAGCACAGGGGTTTTCTTCGGTGCTTTCACTTAAATGTGCAGTCCATTGGAAATAAGGTCGCGGAACTTGAATGTCTTTTCGAGAGGATGAATCACTGCTTTGATATTATCATGTTAACAGAAACCTGGCAATCAGATGACTTGGATGTTTTTCAAATTCCCGATATGAAAACGTTCTTTGTGCGTAGGCTAACCCGACGAGGTGGAGGCGTTTCTTTGTTAGTCAATAGTTCTCATAAAGCAGTTCTGGTTGACGAGTTTTCTTGTGTAACTGCTGATTACGAAGTAGTGTGTGTTCTTTTTAGCAATGTAGTCATTGTATCCTGTTATCGTCCTCCAGATGGCAACATGCGCTCTTTTCTTGTTTTCTTAGATAACTTGCTTACATTTGTAAATGAAAATCAGTATAATGTTGTCATCGGCGGAGACTGCAATATAGATATGAATTGCAATAATGTAAAAAAATTTGAGTTCGAAAATTTGCTTTCATGTTATAACTGTGCCAACGTAGTAAATATTCCTACAAGGGTTACCATGTGCTCGCAGACCATTATTGATTTGTTTATAACAAATTATTATAAGTCCTTGGTTACAACAGGAGTGCTTTCGTACCCAATCAGCGACCATAGGCCAATATGCTGCTGTATTAAGACCGACAGTCCAAGAGTGGACACTGATGTTGCTTCTGGTTTCCAGCGTGTCTCGCAAGCTGCTCTGGACGCTTTCTATTTGGATATAAGTAACGTGTGTTGGGACAATATTTTTCACTCTACTGATGCCAATGTGGCTTATGATACTTTTTTGAGTTGTTTTTCGGCAGTATACAAAAAACATTTCATCTACAAACGACTGGAAAAGGTGAAAGGCTGTCGAAAGCCATGGATGACACGTGAGCTTTTGCACAAGATTGACAAAAAAGATCGTTTATTTAAGAAGTTTATGCGCACGCGTAAAGAAGTAGACCTAAGTGCATTTAAGCGGTTTAGAAATGCCTTAGATAAAGAACTTAAAAAATCAAAGGAAATGTATTACTTTCATCTATTTTCTTCCTGTTCTAAACGAACAGATGTATTATGGAACAAGTTGAATTCACTTATAGGACGGAGTGACAGGAAGGAACCGGTGACAGAAGTCTTGCACGGTGAGGGAACAGTCAGTGGTGACCGTATGGTCAACGTGTTTAACAACTATTTCGTGCAGAGAGATTTTGACACTGGGCCACGTGCATCCTACACAGCTCTAGATCCTCAAAATGCAAATACATTCTTTTTGGAAGCAACAGTAGAACATGAAGTTAGCTCTGTTTTCTTGGCGTTAAAAAACAGCCGAAGTTGCGATGCTGATGGGTTGCAAGTAAGGCCAGTAAAATACGTAATAAATAAAATTGCTCCTGTGCTAACATATATCTATAACTTATGTATTTCAACAGGTATTTTTCCATCCAAAATGCAAGTGGCTCGTGTAGTGGCTTTATATAAGAAAGGAGACAAAAAAGACGTCTCGAATTATAGACCAGTGTCGATACTGCCTGTATTTTCTAAAGGTTTCGAGAAAATAATCTATAATCGACTATATCCTTTCTGTAAGAAGCACGTGATAACGAAATGCCAGTACGGATTTATAAAAAATCGATCAACAGAACTAGCTCTTCTCGACCAGAAAGAATATATATTGGACAAATTTGAACAAAAACAATTTGTTCTTGGTGTTTTTATTGACTTTACGCAAGCCTTTGATTACATAAATCATAAAATTTTATTTGACAAATTAAGTCACTATGGCATTCGTGGGCTTCCCCTGATGCTTCTGAAAAGTTATCTTTCAGAAAGACGTCAGTTTGTGTCAATGAATGAAATGGTATCTGACAGAAAGCAAATAATCTCAGGAGTACCGCAGGGTAGCATTCTCGGGCCTTTGATCTTTAATTTATATATAAACGACATAGTCCATATATCTTCAGAAGGTAAATTTATAATTTATGCTGACGACACTAGCATATTTGTTTCGTCTTCATCAGATGCCGAACTTTTTCATAAAGGTAATGTCATTTTAGAGGAACTAAGCACGTGGGCAGATAATAACCAATTAAAGATAAATGCAAAGAAAACAAAGGCTGTGATGTTTCATTCTATAGGCAGGAAGGTTTCAGTAGTACGTAACCTAGTTTATCGCTGCTCAGAGATAGAGCTGGTTAGGTCTATTAAAGTACTTGGTGTGCATTTTTCAGAATCACTGCAGTGGGATGAGCATATCAATGCGATATTACAAAAGTTAGGTGCAATAACGGGAATTCTGAACAGAAACCGCTACCTAATTCCGAAGTCAATAAAATTGTTAATCTATAACGCCCTCTTCGCTTCCTATCTAAACTATTGTCATTTGGTCTGGGGGAATACAACACAATCGAATTTATCGCGGCTATTAGTCATGCAAAAAAGAATTTTGAGAATAATTGAGAATGTGCCACTCCGGCATTCTACTGAGGAGCTCTTTAAAAAATTTAAAATAATTAGAGTACAAGACACATATGAGTATAAATTGTTGCGTGAATATCGCCTTAACTATGACTGTCATAATTCTATCTTCATGGGTTTGGTGAATCTCCATTTGAAGGAAGCATCATATGCCACTAGAACAACAGAACTATGGAATGTTCCATATTGTCACACTAGCTATGGTCGGCAAATGCTCCAAAATAAACTTCCACGTCTACTAAATGAGTTTAATAAAAAACAAATTGATATTCGCGAAGCAACATTATCTGACTTGTACACATTCTTTCTAGCCTAACATTGACCACTAGAGCTGTTTTACGATTACTATTTAATTATATTGTTTCAATGTCACTATTACTAAGCGTACATTGTTATGAAATGTGCTGTCATTCGATGCTGAGGTGAAGTAAAGTATGTTAACGCATGATGCCCTACGTAGGACAGTAACTAATGTGTTTAATTTTGTGGTTTCGTCAAGGTTTATGGCAATGTTGTGCTTAATATGTTTTGTAAAAGTGTACGACCATGTGAACAAGACGTGTGTGCCTCTGCTGTTGTCTTTCCAGCGTGGGGGCGAAGGACTCCCTCAAGCCATCCTTGAATGGCTTTTCCCTTCGCCTCCCATCACATGTATATGTGATAAACCAATAAAGATTCAATCAATTCAATCAATGTGTAACGCTGTCGTACGTCCTTTAGACGTCGAGGAACAAATAAGCGCAGAGACGTTTACATCCTTTTTGGTGCTGAACGTAGGTAACCAGGTCGACGACATTATCAATCGATGAGTGGCCACGTCGGAAGCCTGCCGTGGCATCTGGGTAGACGTTGTGGTATTCCAAGTACCACTTCTGGCTTCGAAGTCATCCTCTCCATAACTTTGCCCACACAGATCGCCAATGCCATCGGGCGATACGATGAGAGCTCCAACGGAGACTTTTTAAATCATGGATACGGGACCTCAACGAAGTGCGACTTAATGCTAACGCATTTTTCTCGTATTTCCCGCTAAACAAATTCTAATTTTTTTTTCATAAATGTGTCCTACTCTTACTGCGCGCATACCGTGCTCTCTCTCCCTCTCCCCCTTCCCCATATTTAATTTCCCCCATCCCTCTCCCATGTGTAGGGTAGCAAACCGGTTAAGCTAAACTGGTTAACCTCCCTACCTTTCCTTCTCCACTTTTTCCTTCCTTCCTTCCTCCTACACTGCTGGCTATGCCACTGTCATTAGTTTTACCGGAGCTGTGATTATCCCACCGAACTCTGTCTCTCTACAGCTTAAGTTTTCGCATGCTATGACATCGACAGTAGCGAAACTTGCGGTTCACCAAGTTGCCGTCGATTATTTAATTCAATAACTGCCTAATCTATGGGCAATATATTGGGATTCGAAGGCCGCCCTATAAACGTTGCAGTTTTCCTTGCCGCATGCCTCTCATGAGCGGATGGTACATGAAGTTAGACATACTCACCACAAAGATTTAGAGAATGGCCATGACATTACGTTTCATTGGCTGCTGAGCCACTGCAGAATTACCGGCAACAACAGCGCAGCTGAAACAGCGTGCTTGGCTCATCAGCAAGATCGGCGCGTACCAATACCGCAGTTGAGAACCGAAGCAGCGTGACAACTTTACTCACTTGGACGTAGCGATAGACTTCGATATTCGAATTCGCCGCTTTTCACCGACTCGCAGTTATATTGACTGGAACCTGACATGCTACTTCGCCTACACCACCCGGGTTCTCTGGTCGTGAAACAACTTTGGTGTGCCGCCTGTGGTTGGTCGTCGCATTCAACAACGCTTATTCAACAGCGCTGTATGCAACGCTTGATGACGGAATGCGATCATAGGACACATTATATGCCACTGCACATCCTAGAACTCTCAACGACATGTTCTGAGCGTGAGCCTCAGTCGTCTATACGAGAGACCGTTCTCGGAAGCTTAGACGCTGGAACCTTGGGATCAGACGACAGACTGTTCTGACCGACAGACCGTCCTGACAGACCATCGCTAGTATATTGCACAAGGCCACCAAAGCGCTGGTGCGCGTTTTTGCAGATAACTTGACTAGACAAGCGCTTGGGAGTGAACATTCATCATGAGTGAACATGTACGTGAATGAACATACATAATTGCGGTGGCACGCACAATGACTCTCCTTCTCCTTCCCTCTTTCCTTCTTATATTCCTTCTCCCTTTACCCTACCCACGTGTAGGCTAGCCAACCTGGCGTGATCTTGGCTAACTTCCCTGCTTTTCCTTCTCTCTCTCTCTCGATGACTTATATGAATTCAGTCATATCAATTCATTTTTTTTTTAAGGGAAGAGCAGGCGTAGTCAGGTGGTGCACAGCCTTTTGCCTCCCTTCCTCAGTTTGCAGCCTATCAAGCAAAACAAAATCATTCTGATTTATTCGTACTATGTGATGCCATTCTGGCTGTGCAATGTACCTGCCACTTTTGAACGCATGATCGATAACATCCTCCGTAGCTTCAAGTGGCAGACATACCTATGTTACCTGGACGATATTGTGATCTTTTCACACGACATTGGGACGCATGTCCAACGCCTTGAAAATGTGCTCCCTTGCCTCAGCTCCACTGGCCTACAGCTAAATTTAAATAAGTGCTGCTTTTGCGCTCGAAAGCTGCTTATTCTGGGTCATGTAGGCTCCCGGGATGGCGTCTTTCCGGGTATACGACGAAACGTTTTATGCGAAGCATATTACTAGAGCTCAACCCAGCTCATCAGGCGCGGCGGTGTCGCCTTCAATACCACGTGACACCGTGACGTCACGACAGAGGAGAAACGGGGCTCCAACTCGCGCCGTCGCGGCGGTATATAAGCAGCTGCGCTTGCCTCTGCTACACTCACGAGGTGAGATGCCTCCTGGAGACAGAGCTGCTCGTTGGAATGAGAAGCGAAGGTTGCGGCGTGCTACAGAGACTGTTTCTAGGTGGCTTTGCTACGGCGCAGCGACTACGCGCCCCGCATCGGACGCGGTGAGCGTCGAGCAACGCAGCGTTCGGCGCGACAACGAAATGTGCGCCTGAGCAAGCGCCGCACGCCTGAGCCGACGCCGACGACACCGGGTTTTCTGCGACACGAGCTCCTTAACGCTGTCGCGTTAAAATAAAGGCTAGTATGCTTCGCATCCTGGGCTTAACCTTATACCACAGCCATTTTTTTTGTTTCGTCGTAAGTTTACTAAACCAAGGGCAATGAAAGATCTTCACAGCTTCTTCAGCCTTTGCTCATATTTTCGTCGTTTCATCCGCGACTTCGCCTCGATCGTATACCGCCTTTGACTGACCTTCTCCGCGGCAGCAGCGAGCTCTCGGCGTTATCGCCAGCATGCGACGCGCATTCAACGCACCACGCTCCCTTCTTATACGTTACCTTCGATCATGTGACATTTAGACCCACGGCCCCGACTGAAATTGATACGGAAGCAAGCAGTGTCGGACTCGGCACTGTGCTCACCAAGTGTAAGCCTGTATTTGATAAGTACACCGTTGCTTTCGCGAGCCGTGCACCCACCAGAGCAGAACCCAACTCTTTCGTTACGGAAAACGAGTGTCTAGCGATCACACGAGCCATAGGCAAGTTTCGCCCTTACCTTTACGGACGCCCGTTGTTACGTCGCAACACCACCACGGCGTTAATTGGGCGTTTGCCTCGAGTCAAACCAACACCCATCCATCAGCGCCTATCCAGACGTCAACGCAGCTCGACACAGGCTCTTGACCGGTCCCCCAAAAGGTTCTCACCCCACCCTTTACCTGGCATGATACCTTGCTGGTGAAGCAGCGCACAGACACGGACACAGTGAAGAGAACAGGAAAAAACGACACTCGCTGCACGAGTGTCGTTTTTTCCTGTTTCTCTTCACTGTGTCCGTGTCTGTGCGCTGCTTCACCAGCAAGGTATCATGATCACACACCAACTAGCCCAACTTTCCACTTTACTGAACTTTACCTGGCAGCCTGACCGAAGGATGAATAGGAGGGGAACATCGTCGATGACCTGAGAGTCACAGGTTGCTTTCTTTCCACATATTCCAAATTAGTCTCTTCGGAGGCGGAGCTATACTGCTGTTTGTTGCGAGCCTGGGCGTAGTATCGCCACGACGTCGAGGGGTGCAATTTGCTGCTGGACATTCTTTAGATTCCCTAGTCGGCTCGTCTAGGGAAGACGACAGACTTCTCGAGAATGAGGACAAAGGGTCCTGATGTGAACTGCGTCGTTTAACTTACTCCTCGATGGAGTGGGCTTCCGTACTGGAGCCGTGTAACTAAGCCAATAAACTCTTTCGCTTCATGTTCTACAACTTGACGTAGCAGTCGATGGACTTGGTGGATTCCTTGCCCTAACGCCACCTTAGCCGCAACACCGTTCGACATGGTCACAGGTCACCATGCGTTACATTGGCTTTCCTCTTTGAAAGATCCGACCGATTCGCTCGGCCGTTGAGTACTCCGGCTCAAGGTGCGCGACATTTGCTTCATTTGCTGCTCTGGACGCAAACATTCTTATGCAGGCGCTCTGTCCGGCTCGCCTCTCGGTGTTGTGTCCCAGTCTGTGTTCACCTACGACGCGTCCTGACTCTCCGTCACCGACATGATCCTGGTGCAACGAAAGGTCACCTTGGTTGCTTCCCTTATGGACTTGCGTGAACCTACACCGCGTCCCATCTTTCGAAAAATGCGCAGTCAAGCGCAACAAATCATTAATCGCGACGGTTCGCTATACCGTCGCAGTCATCTCTCCGAGGGACACAAATGGCTGTTGGTTATTCCCCCCTATCTGCTCTCAGGCTTATACGCCTCCTTTCACGCTGACCCACAGTGCACTCATGGCCCAATGATAAAGACTTACACCCGCCCCTGCTACTATGGGCTCTGAATCGCTGAACCGCTTCGTCTGCCGCTACATCCGTTCCTGCTTCACTTGCCAGCGCCGGAAGAATTCTCCTAGCGGTTCCCCCGCTCACCTACAGCCATTGCCTTGTCGCGCCCACCCCTTTGACTGCGTTGACATTGATTTCTATGGACCTAATCCCATCACTCCTGCTGGCAACGACTAAATAATTATTGCCATAGATCACCTCACGCGCTACGCAGGGACTTCACCATTGTCATCTGCATCGGCAAGGGACGCTGCGTTTTTCATTGTGCACCACATCAGTTTACGGCGTGACGCACCACGTCAGCTGCTTAGAGACCGAGGACGTATCTTTTTGTCAGAAGTTGTCGAAGCAATTCCAAAGGAATGCCATGCCATTCAGCCGATCACCATTTCCTACCATACTCAAACGAATAGTCTGAGAATTATTTAGCGGAACATTGGGCGATCATACTGACAATGTATACGTCGCTTCCGATCCCTCAAACTGCGGCCATGTTCATCTATAATACTGTACGCAGACCACGACTGGATTCATTCCGTACTCCCCGCTTTACGGACACAAGCCCTCCTGCACGCTACAGACCATACTTCCTTACTACCCTGATATAAGCGAGTCGGTGACAGTTTCCCAAGCTGGTGAATACGCTGAAGAATTTCGCCAGATTTCCAACTCCCTCACCACTGCAGAGCAGCAGCTCCAAAAACATCGTGACGATTTCTCGAAGCCTTCAGCGCCTTATTTTTTAATCCTTTTTCTCTATTCCTTGTTGTCCAAATAAACTTCAAACTTCACTTTTCCGTCTCCCTTGTGTGACTCTGGACCCCTTCAGCCAGCCCCTGTCAGTCGACAAAATTCTTTCGAAGTACCGCAGCCCTTACCGCGATGTCAAACAAACTTCACCCGCGAATTACGTCTTCGAGCCGCTTGAGTCCTCTTCTGATCAAAGATTCGAAAGCGTAGAACTATGCATGTATGCCCGCTATAAGAACTTATTATGACCTATGACCCTGCACTCGTGTCCTGTCCTCTAGTCGTCAGGATGGCTTTATTTTTCCGGTGGGGAAGTTAATCTAGTGAGGAAGACCAGTACTGCTCGTACAAGCAGAGGGCGCGGCTCACGCAGGAAGGATCCCTTAGAACACTCAGCTGTAAAGCAAGATATGAGAAGGAAGGAGCATGTGCTTGCTGCGGTAAAGCTAGGGAAACGATGGAGCATGTTTTAGTAGAATGTGAATACATCTGCCCAGCGGTCGATTTAGGCACCACTAGCCTCCTTGAAGCCCTTGGGTTCAGCGAGAGCAAAGGAAAAGCAGATATGTCCGCTATATAGATTAGTAAGAGGCAATTGGAAGATTATTGGAAGAAAAGTTGGGAAACGACAAAAAACGTAGACGTACAAAAGCAAAGTTCACATAGGGGGTCAGGAAATTTGGTTGTGGGAGTTCATCGTGTTTTTTTTTCTTTGTCTATTTTTTTACCTATGTAGGACATTAGGCAGTATAATAGCAAGAGATTGGTGGCGCAACCCACCGTCCCGTTCTAAAGGGAACGCTCATAACATCCATCCATCCATCCATCCGGCAACGATTCAGCAGCTCAAGGCTAGCGCTGTTTGACAGCTCAAGGCTAGCGCTGATAAGCGTCTCCGAAACCAAATCAGTACTTCGTCACACTAAAAACAAAGATTTCACAATAGCGACTACTATATCATTCGATGGAACTGCTGCGGAAAATATACCACGCGTTAAACCATTTTTCATCGAAATATACCATGGAATATACATATCGATACTATGCAAGTTGCCCCAGTAAATGGAACTAATTTCCCGCAACCGTAATGTACTACCACGTAGGTTCGTACTTCGTTTCTATCTAGGCTTAACTCTTGTCATATGGTACGGACATCAACGACACAAGTCAACCTGCACAGATTACATATAATGCAGAAAAGCTTTCTACGAGTTTAAGGGGGTGTTTCTAATTGCTCACACTGCCCCTTTGTTCCGTAAATGCAACATTTTGCAAGACAGCAGGCTATACGACTATATAGTTGATAAAACTTATAATGACGAAGTAAAATATGACGCGTCTTTTTTGCGGTAACTAGCTCACTCGGCAGACAACACAACTACGTATCCTACAAGAAATGATGAATCTTGGAAAGTGCAAACGTACCATGCAAAATACGGCCAATAAACATTACAAAACAAGTTACCCATGCTACTGAAGGCATTACACAAAAACAAGCTTAAATTAGAGAGCGTCAGTTTAAAAGAATTGCGCACTTATTTCTAATCCCCTGAGCCTCTTCTATCGTTTCTTTCTTTCTTTAGCCCTATATTGGACTGTGCATGCGACATTCCTCTTTGTTAGCAGTGTCTTTGCCGCTGTAAATGTACGTTTGTCCTACGAAAGATGAGCCCCGAAAGTCTAGCCGGCCGCCCCATTTAATGCGCAACCGCGTGGCTTCTTTCTGAGCGCCGCCGCTAGATGGTGCCACTAACTCCGGCAACGGCAACGCTTAAGCCGGCTCCGCTCGCGCCCGTTGCGTTGCTGTCGCTGTTTAAATCAGTTGTCTACACGTAACCGCGCGTGGCACTTCTCGGAACACACTGCTACGATCGCTCACGCCCGCATTAACCGACGGCTTGTTTATGGGCGTCTGAGTGCGATAGCTTTCCGAATCACATGCGCGCTCGGCCAAAGGGAGCCCCCGGCCGCCTCCAACGTATTAACCACGCTACCGCTACCCACATGTGTGGGTGTCGGAATTGTCCATAAGGTTAGAGGAGCCTATATTTAATTTCAACCTTTTTCCGCGGCCGCTTCTTATATCAGGGACGGCATTCGCAGCTGTTTGCTCAAGCGGGAGCACCTGTGGGGCTTTATTTTTACACACGCCTCCTGAAGCGGCAGCTTGCGCAGGGCGTCTATTGAAATGGACAGCGCCGGCCTTAAGCGACGCCAAGCAAAGAAGGCGCAGTTGCGTTCCGGAACGGCCGCGATTTACACGCAAGCTAGGACTAGATGCATGTTGTCCGTATATATGTCGGTTATAAGTGAATGCGTCCTGTCGTTGTATCATACCTCGAGTTTCATGCAGAGTTAGTGCATGCTTCGAGGCCGCAGGCTTTTCGCATTAGGAATAATGACAAAAAGTAAGGAATGGAGGAGGGGGGAGGTAGCTGATTGGTCCCCCTTTGGTGGCTCGTTGTTTTCAGTGCGGAGCTTGATTTTAAGTCACGATTTAATTGCTCTCGCTTTTTTTTCTGTTTTGTTCATGGAACAGTATCGTAACACGTTATCAATCTTTGATCATCCAAAATGCACGCTTGTAGGGGCTACACGCTTGTAGGGGCGCTTGTAGGGGGGGATACATGCGAGGACAAAGCGGCACGGTAGGCGCCTGTGAACAGCGAGCGAGAAAATATCGTGTCTAATGAGCAGAGTGTGAGCCCGACAATATATTTGGAAACTTTTATGCCCTCTTGATGAAGGTCGATAGCGCATGTGGTAATCAATGCGGGACGAATTTGTGCTGTATCGTTTTACGAAAGAAACAAAGGGAAGTAAGCTTGTTCTTATCCTGTACAGAATACTTATCCTGTACAGAGGGATATTTTTTTTTTTTTTTGTCGGCGCACATTCTCAGCGCCGTATATACGTCGAAGAACGCTCACAAACACTCGTGAATTTACTAC
Organism: Dermacentor albipictus; assembly: GCF_038994185.2. NCBI lineage: Eukaryota > Metazoa > Arthropoda > Arachnida > Ixodida > Ixodidae > Dermacentor > Dermacentor albipictus. Next base: position 195,955,757 of record NC_091821.1, on the reverse strand, counting down.
AGCAGGACGAACACAATGTGCCTCACCGGATGGCCACATAATGAAGCCTGTGTCGAGCCAGTATTCAGAAAAGAGATTTGTGTAGCATGTCAGCAGCCGATTAAGCATTCTTGTAACGTTTTCGCACTGGTGGGAAGATTCGAGCATGCGTTCCCGCTGCCGGCTAGTTTTCCACCCTATTCAATGTTCCTTATATACGGTTCTTGCTTTAATAAGTGAGAAAAGAGGCTGCTGTCTCTTTGTGACTGTATTCGTGCGTGCCAGGCTCAACATTTTCGTAAGCTTGTGTCGGGGAGCTTGAAGGCGCGTAAGGTATCGAGGATCGTCGATAGACTATTTCGCCGAGCCATTTCCGTCATCCCCACGCTGCTCCGCTAATGGGCCTCGAAGCACACGAGCCCAGCCGCACGAGACGCCTCGGACAGAGTCGCGTTGCAGCGGTGCCCGGGTAGGCGGCGACGGAGCCGCGCTAGCGAACGCGGCGCCTCCGGCGGCCTCTTCGAGATGAAGTGTGGGGACGACGGGGGTCGCGTGCCCTGCTGCCTTCCGACGGATCCCGGCGCCGATTAGAGCTCGATTCCATCTTCGTTATGCATCCCGAAACTGCAGGCACCCTTTGCGCTGATTAAATAAAGAGAGCCATTCGTCGCCGCGAATCCATGACGAATTGTAATAAGAGCCAAGATATGCGATTCCCTGTCGGTATGCATTGCTGTCACTGCCAAGACAGAAGATAAATGATGGTTGTTGCTGTTCTTCCTTCTCGCTTACTTGGCTTCTCCGCTCGGTTTCTAGAGTGCGCCGTCCATTGTTCGCAGTCAGACGCAGGACGAGCGCTGATCAAGCGCGGTTTCCCCATCGCGATATTCTTGATTCGCACACTCAGCGCTCACGGATGTCCAGCGTGAACACCAGCAGCGGAAAGCGTGCCAGAATCAGACGTCCCGTTGCCGAGAGTGAAGCGGCGCCGTCGCCCCCGCAGCCGTAGCGCGCCGTCGTTAGGCTGCGTGCTGAGCCGCACAGCATCGATTTCCCCGGCCGTAAACCAGTGCAGGCCGAAGACGTCCACGCACATAATTTCAATGCGCGCTAAAACGTCGTTGGTCCTCGTTCGAAGAGAGCTAGGACACACACAAAAACTGCTTTTATGAATAACCGTGTCTTGTACCTTCTCCCTATCATCATGATCCCCAACACTGGTCTCTTCTTTCTATCTATAGCGGTAATATGAGCACTCACGTTAAAGGCACTACAAAAAATCAATGCTCAATTAGCGTACACTGCCAAAGTGTTGTTGGTAATCAACTCTATTTGCACTTATTTGGTGGAAAAATGGTTGCTTACTGGCCAGGAAAACGAAGACCACACTTCCCTTCCTTCAATTTCGCGCCCGAACTGTCACGATAGTGTGACGTCACGGATGTGAAAACTTATCTCGTATTTGGCCCATTTTAGCGTAGGAAAAGTTCTGAAAGCTTTCCAGGTCGAGCCTTTGACCATTTTGAATGGTTGGTGTTCTTTATCCACGAAAAATTAACCGCTCCCGAACAGACGCTGTCGAAATCCTTGACTGGAGCAGAACTGATAGTTGGGCGAGTTGAAAATCTTGGACATCGCGGAGCGCTTGTTTCAAGGTTGACGTTGCCTGCCGCATTTCGTTATTGCGCCTTTTAGAACTTAAGACGCTTGCTCTCGCGGAGAGAGCAAGTGTTCTTACATAGCATGACGGAATTACGTTATAGTGTAAACGATAAACCTGTGGAAACAGTGGTGTCGTGAAAACGTGAGCCAAATATTACTTGCGCGCAGCAGGGAATATACCATAGAGTTCGAATAATCACTAACCCTTTCCAGCAACTTCTTCGAATTCCCGCTAGCTTTCAAGGTACCTATTGGTAAAGTGGGGATACCCGACGACTATCGGCAGGATTCCAATTGCGACACGAAAAATAATTATTAAAAAAAAAGCAACGAAAAATTGCCAGCACTGCTGTCGTTCTTTATATTGGTTTGATATCATTTATTCTGGTACTTTACTCTTTAAAAACGACAGAGTTACCCCGTTCCATTGAGAGGAAAAAGTCCATTTTTGCACTTTCGGCCATCTACGTCAAGTGAACTTTCTTTATGCTTATATTCTGCACATTGCCTTTCTGGACCAACTCTACTAAATGTTTCTTTTCCCCCAGGACCACTAAGCTTCATTTTTACATAGCCGAACGTGTTAATACCATGCGCACCTTTTTGTACTCAAATTATTTTGATGTTTCTTTTTCTTTTTCTTTTCCGCTCGCTCTCTCCTGAGGTGTTTCCGTCGCCCATTCCCTTACCCAGGCAGAGTAGCGTGTAGGCGTTACGACGCACGCCGTTAAAACTCTCTTCAGTTTTCGACGAATAGCTTATCCTCTCTCACGCATACTGCAGATAAGGTGACAGTGACGTGGAAGAGGTGTCCCACTAAATAAAGGCCACGTGTCTTGAGCATGGCCGACCATGGGATACGCGGGACTCGTGGTGGATGTCGAGAGGAGAATTTCCATGCCCTCGACTATACGTGTGCTAATGTTCTTTTAAAAGTGGGAGAAGGAGAGGACCCGAAAGTGGCGAAGACAGCGCCGTGCGCCTCCTGGCTGAAGAAGCGGCGCAGGTGAAGACCTGTGTATTAAGTAACGGAATGAGCGGCAACCAGAAGCGCAAAGCAAAGGATGCCTACGCAGCGTGACCTCCTTAGACCCACTCATTCAACCGATGACATTTGGAACACTGACGTTTTCTATCACGTGGGTACATCCGCCGTCAGACTTAAAAGCACATTAAATAGAAAACTTCCTTGAGCTGTATTTAGTAAACTGCACTTCTATATAAGCAAAGAAAAAACAAAAAAACAAAAGAAAAGCACTCTTACCATGACAAGGGGCGCCACAAGCCAAAAAAGGAGCAATGTCGGAACGGCGACGCCGCCTTTGAAGTTCCCGCCCCAGCTCACCGCAATGCCATAGATTTTTACGATGTTTGCTCGACTCTGTGGTTAATTTGCTTTGTCGGTAAAAGACAAATGCGTTGTGCTCTAAACGAGCCAGAGACTGAAGTTTCGATAACTTTAATTAAGCGACAATTGCCCAAACACGAAGACATAATTTGCTATCCGTGACGTCGCATTAACGTAGTGACGCTGGTGTTTCGGCGCCAAATTAAGAAAAAAGAAAATAAATTAAACTTTGACCTTCGTTTTCTGTTCTAATTTTTTTCTAATTAACAAAATTATAGTTTTGAAAGAATACTTTATTAGTCTAAACTTATTCAGTGCGTCTCTTTAGTGTCCCTATAAGCGGAAGAATCAAAACACATCCCTAGAAGCCTAGTTCTAACAGACCTGCCGTGGTAGCATAGTGGCTGTGGCACCCGCTGAAGTGGCGTAGTGGCTATGGTGTTTCGCTGCTAAGCACGAGGGCGCGGGATCGAATCCCGGCCTCGGCGACCACATTTCGATGGGACGAAATGCAAAAACACCCGTGTCCCGCGCATTGGGAGTGCGTTGCAGATCCCCTGGTGGTCAAAATTAATCCGCATTTCCCTACTACGGCGTGCTTCATAGTGAAATTCTGGTCTTGGTGCGTGAAACCCCAGAATTCATTTATTCAGTGGCTAGGGTGGTTCGCTGCTTGGTTCGAGGTCGCGCGTTTGATACAGGCCGCAGCGGTCGCATATCGAGGGGCGGGGAAATGCTACAATGCTCGTGCGCTTAGATTTAGGTTTACGATAAAGAACACCGGGGGGTCATAATTAATTCGGAGTCCAATGCTATTGCGTTCTCCATAATCATATCATGCTTTTGTCACGTGAATTCATCGCTCTTGCGTGGTACGTGACATCACTGTCACAGCCAGAAGATGTGTGTGCTGTGTTATGCTCTCTCTCTATCTCCCCCTTCCCCATCTTTCAGCCCCCGCCCCCCCCCCCCCCATCCCGCACCCATGTGTAGGGTAGCAAACCGGTTGAGCTAAACTGGTTAACCTCCCTGCCTTTCCGTCTCCCTTTTTTCGTTCCTTGCTTGTCACGTGAAACGCTAGAACTTAATTTTTTTAATTCATTAATTCTAACAAACACATGCTGTAATGAACAAACACCGAAGGCCTTGGCAGGAAGACGCTTTAAGCTAGAAGCTTCAAGGCGCCCCAACTAGAAATATCTTAACCATTCGCAGGACAAACGAAAAAGGGCATAAGGCATGTTCTGGTTAAGTACGATGGAGGTTCTGTATAGGCTTGTTTGCGTGCGTATGCGAGACTGAGGGTGATGGAGTTGAATGCTCGCACGTGTGCTATATCATGAGTATGTACAACGAAATAGGTAAAAGTTGAAAAGAATAACAAAGAATGCAGGAAAAACTTATGACGCTTAATTGCCTTGGCAACAGTGCTAATTTTCCCATAATTGATTGAGTACGGAATATAATACTCTGACTCTAAATTTCGCGAGTGCAGCTTTTCTCGAAAGAAGCTTGTTCGCGACGTTCTCAATTCACAACGTTCTCTCTTCGTACAGTGAGTATAGAGCAGCTTGGGCAACGGGACGCATGGTGCTTCAATGTCGGTGGGGCGAGAGCAACGTGTTCTCGGCCCCTTATTATGGAGGGTGAAGTTCGACAGCAGATAGTGGAAAATTGACAAAGCATAAGCGAAATAAGCTAATGCTGGCGTGCCAGCCCAGCCACAGGCTCTGTGACAGAAATGTCATCACTTAAGCTGGGCTGATTTTTTCCAGTGAGTTGCGAATCTTTACTGTCACCGAGTAGGTCCAGGGAGCAATACTTTGAAGCTTCTTTCTTTCTTTTTTTTTCCGATCCTTTAGTCAAGCGGACGGGCCGCGCAGATCGAACAATGCAAAGTGGCGTGGGGCGATGTTTGAAGAACGGTCCCTCGCAAGCCCGTGCAACTTCAATAGAAAAGATGTTTCAAGAGAAGCATATTGAAAGCTTACGGGGGACTCTTTTGGTTCTCGAAACAAGAACCAAGAAGGCAAAAGGAAAAAAAACTGCGACGAGGGTGCGGAGGCAGACGGCACAAACAAAGACGCGTCACTTGAGGAACTCGTGTTTCCCGAGACGTCTACTGCAGGCCGAATCATAAATCACCGTCCAGACGAACGCTGAAGATTTATGGGATCGCTATAGGGCGTTCCTCAAACAAAATGGTCCCCGCGGCTGCATGCACGCACGCGGCACCTCCGGGGGTCGCCCCCTGACTCCCCTTTGTCACCTTTAATGCGCGCGGACGACACTGATTGGATGAGAGGCGCGGGACGCCAGGTGGTGCGAAGACCACACACGTGCACCTCCCGGTGAGAGACTGTCAGGGCCGCGCTTCCTCCCCCTTCTGGCCACGGCCGCGGCGACGCTGACGAAGAGCACTAGTGGTCGGCCTTACGGGCGACGTCTCCCGCTTCAGCCAAAATGATGCCACGCCGCGCGGTACGCGCGCACCAGCGTACAGGAGGCGCTAAGTGACCGACGCCGAGCCTCAAACGTATCGCCGCTCTTCGACAAGAATACGCGTGCCTGCACCCACCGCACTAGTCCACACGCATTCTTGCAGCACATCTTTTGTGCGTTCTTGTTTGCTTTCTCGATCAAACGGGTTTCAGTACAGAAAAAACGCGATGGCAATGATTACAATCTATGAAAAACGTGCCTTATGTGTTACTTACTTTCTCCTCACCCATACTTCAACTAATTACGTGATGTTTCCACTAAAGTACACAGAGCTGCGTTTACATCAGCACGACACTCACTGCACAGCATGATTTTTACAGCTCATCGCGCACTTGTGAACGGGGATAATGCGCTCGGAAGTCGCCTTAAGTAAGTTCATCTAAGCAGCTCACTCCTCAGGCTCAAAATGTGCGAGGGGCTGCGACGAGGTTCGTGCACGTGCGGCGGCCGCTCTTCAGGACACAGGTAACGTCAGTTTCCGTTTTCCAAAAGTGGTACGAGGCGCCACCGCCTTGACGCGGGTCTCGCACGGCATGCAAACGCTCGCTTACTTCATACGATCTGTTCGCCCATCACATTACTATATACGAATTTTAGCATTGGCTACTATCGCATTTATGTGAACGAGGCTCGCGATGCCACTCGGATGTCCGTCTTATGTTGCCTTCCTGTAGAAAAAAAAAAAATGGTTTTCGCTGTGTTTTCCGGACGGGTCTGAGGCAGATAAGAGTGCGAACAAAAATAAAGTGTGAAGACTACACGGCCTTCTGGACCTGCAGCTAACCTAATAGTAGCGGCACATCGGTAGACAGGGCGAGCGTTCGTGGATGTTTGTAGTTTCGTCCGTGCTAATAGAAGAGAAATAAACGCTATAGAGGAGGTCTCGCCGGCATTCCGATTCGGCTTCTAATGGCTTGGAATTTCGAGCTTTACTACTCAGCGACGCCAAAGAGACAGATGCAAAACGCAAATTTTGATATGTATGTCGCGTACTGCAAACGGACCAGCAGTGCCTTGTTTATTCTTACACACGAGTTTCATTCAAACCGTTAGTTCAGTTCACATTGCGTTTGAAGGAAACTTTACCGAACGCCTTGTTTCTAGTGAATGCAGTCGATTACCTAAAGCGTCGACGAAGAACGGCTGCAGAGAAGCGCAGCGCCGTATAGGTAAATATGGAAGGTGCGACGTAAAGGAAATCTGCGAAAAAGGAAACTTTCGCTCGCGCTGCGGTATGACATCGAAGGTAGCGTCCGGTAATACAAGAGATATGACAATGGACGGGTATCCTATGCAGAATGCAGCGGTCATCATTTCTGCGTACACGTGTCGTGCCAGCTAGTGTAGTGCTGTTATGAGAGTCACAAGCGGAGCCGTTGGAAACGAGCCATCGCCAGCCCCTGCGTGGCGGATATCACAGAGGCACGCTTTCCCTGCCTTTTCTACGCAAGATATTTTTTTTTCTTTCCATCTTTTTTTTCACGTTTGCGTGTTTATTCTTCTTTTTTTTTTGGCCCTTCCTTTTTTTTCTTGCTGTTACGTGCAAGAGGAGCAGACATTCCGGATGAATGACTGAATGAACAAGACTGCCATAATCAGATGCATATCTTGCGCCATTAATTACGCAAGTAGCTTAACCATAAGTGAGCCTCATGACTTCCGTGCCATTTCATGACGCCATGATGTCATGGCATTGTAATGTAATGCCAATGCCATGATGTCATTTCATGACACCATGTGTGAATTTTGTCTATACGCGCTCGCTGAGCTGTGAAACGTAAGCACAATCGGCAGAACCAGTAAAGTGACTCAAAGACATTATTATTTTACTTTTTTTGCCACCGTATCCCCTTCCATCAGAAAGAAAACCAAGGCAAACATTGCTTGGATGCCTTTAGTCTCTCTCTCTCTCTCTCTCTCTCTCTCTCTCGCTTGCCTATACTCCTGGGCCCGTATTGAAAAAAAAATTCTTACACTATAACCGTTTGTAAAAGCAGATGCCAGTCATTCGTGGTGGAAGACATGTTATTCATTAGTCAATGCGGTTTCGCAGAAGCCTTCGTGGATTCGGCGCCTGTTCCTTTATCTTAGGGGACGCTCGTGACCTCTAGTTTGTATTCGTTTATTATGTGTTTCTGTTATTTTGCTTCACAATGCTCCGCTTATTTCTTTAAAAAAATTCTGGAGCTTTACGTGCCGAAACCACCATTGGTTGTGAGGCACGCCGTAGTCGGGGACTCTGGAATAATTTTTGCCACCTGAGTTTCCTTAACGTGCACCCAACGCATGGTACACGGTGTTCTTGCATTTCGTCCCCATCGAAACGAGGCCGGCGCGGTCGGGGTTTGAGCCCGCGACCTCGGGCTTAGCAGCGCAACACCAAAGCCACTACGCTACCACGGCGGGTCTTATTTTTCTTTCTTTTCTATTTCTAAACTCTTGTGGATCCAAGGATGGGTGCTGAGATATCGTTCGGAATGTAGGATTCTCTGTGCTGCATTGCAGGACAGACATGGACACAGAAACGTAGGGAAAAAGAAAAGAGCCAGAGGAAAAAAATACGAAACGGTGCCCCTAACTAACAACTAACGTTTTATCGTTAGCAATGCTTACGCAGTAGCAATATTTCGCAGCACAGAAATAAACAGACACAGTGCAAGGTAGGTACCGGTATATCCGCACAGACAGCACTAAGCATGCTTACTATATACATACGCAGAAAACGATGTTCTTCATCTAATAACGCCAGCGAATGGGCTATAACGCACGTGATTTGTAAATATTAGTCTCTGCTTCCACGATTTCCAGTGTTGTCTTGTCACATCTACTCAAAGTAGTTTTTTTTTTTAATAGTATACTCTCGTAATGTTCCGGTCATGTCTATGTCGAGATATCGATAACTTCTTTTTACCATCTGGATTCAATCTTGTGCTCCGACATGTAGCTCCTATATATGTAGGTGACGCAAAATAATATCTAGTTTGTAAGTCAGAGCGCGTGGTGTGTATTTTTACGCATCTTATGTCCCTGTTTGTCCTGCGCTGCCGCCCAAAGAATGATCAACCAACATGCTCACCAACTTGTACTAGGCCAGAGTTTAGCATAGAATCTTGCCTGCACAAGGTCATATATTTTTTTTTATTTTACAGGGTGTCCCAGCTAATGCTGGTCAAGCTGTTCAACGAGAAAAAAAAATACATATTTAAAAAGCACGGTGCAAGATACAATTATAAAACCTACGGTCTTCGGTCGTCAGAGATCAGATGACCAAAGCACATATGTCTTAAAATTTTGTCTTGCACCATATTTTTCATTTATTTTCCCTTTTTTTACACATAATATAATGAGTACATGACCAACGAAATGGTGGAGAGCATCAAAAACAAACAAAAGCTTGGTGATTAAACGATAGCAACGTCACTATTCCGCGCGCAGTCCTTAACGTGGCGGTTTCTTTTTGCGTGTTTGTTTGATTGTTTTTATTTGGATTGCTTAGTTTACAGTGATCACATTTGCTTCACTTCGCTAGTCTGTCGTCTTCCCCGAACTTTTCAGACGACATGTCTGGTGCATAGTAATGCAGGCCGATTTAAGAGGACAATCATTGATTCAAAGTCTCAGAAAACTTGCGGCATCGAGATTGAATGTAGCTTGTGCGTTGATAGGCGCGCTACTCCTACATCTGCTAACTACGCAGACGCCAACGATTTGCAGGGGCGCTGAAACAGGAAAAATAAAGATTAAAAAGGGAAAAGACAATGCCGGGCACATTTGTACGTGGGCAATTTGAAACCCCCGCAGGCCGTATGTACGAGAAAAAAAATAGGGGAGGAGAATCCGCACGCTTTGCATGGTGCAATCTTTCACAAACGAGGAAAACGCAGCTGATACTCGTGGCAGTCTTAATTCCGTTTCTCCTTGCCATTCCATCGTGCGGGCAGTTATTATTTGACCGTAACGTCCAAGGCGATCGTGTCACGTACTGGCGGCGCGCAGAATTCTCTCAAAACTCGTAATCGCCACGAAAAGTAATCATGGCACAAACAACGCACCATTCGCAGAGTGGCGGTGCTGCGTGGCAAGAAAAAAAAAAGGAAGAACGAGAATGACGATAATAAAGCGCGGACTCTGGGCACAGAGAAAGTACGGGAATTAAGGACGTTCCTCGGTGGATACGCGGCTGCAAGTGCGCGTTTTGTTATTTCGTATTTTCTCGCCACTGGCTGCCATCTGTAAGCGTGACTCCTCGTTTTTACGTTTCGCCATTATTACCTTTCGCGCATCGATTTTTCCTCTTTAGCTCGGGCTTCCGGCGTCTTCCTAAATGTTTTAATGCTGGTTCGGTCTCGGTGCGGCCGCACTTTCCTTTCGCATAAATATAGATACGCATTTTAATTTTATTACAGGAGCGATAAAAATGCTCATATATCTAAATTTGCGATGAATATATACACCCCTGGCGGATTTCTCGCCGAACCTACCAGTAACGGTGTCGTGGCTTCTACCTTTATGCTCTCTAACTCTGCTTCCCGTTTTCTGATTCTGCGGCCATTTTTCTTTTTTTTTTACAACAGAAAAATCAATAAATTAATGGGAGCCAACCGGACGCATAAATAAGGGACCAGAGAGGAAGAGAAACGAGGTATAGAAAGGCGTTCAAAATGACCACCCCGCCTTTTCTTTTTCCTCTCCCTCTCTCGAACTCCAATCTTACTTTCTTTTTTTTTAATAATCATGTATTGCGATCATTATTTAACGTCCGTGCTCAATAAGAAGGCATAACCGCTCGGGCGCTCTGTCTTTCCTTCTTTCTCTCTCGTAAGAAATTACCTTCTTATGAAAATTTAAGACACCCCAGGACAAAAAAGAAACGCGTGCGGATTAAGCCGTCGTAGTTTTACGCGTGTTTGAAATATCGCCTGATGCCTCGCAGGAACCAAAACCTCGCTTGCGGCGGCTGGCGCTCGCGGCAAGCCCCTTCCTCGGCTCCAGCGTGGCGAGCTACGTTGTCACAGAGCGCCAGACGTTTAATGCAGTCCATTTTCTTTACGACTTCTCGGTCATACAGCGACCTGTGCATGCTTGTATAGCGTGAAAGTCTTCTCTTGTTGCACCTGTTAACTAGAGACCGTCGCATTTGATGCATTCCCAGCGCCTGAAGGGGAAGCCTGAAACGATAAGAGAAGGAAAAAGACAGTGTGCTATAGCACGCTGGTCTTCAACTGTCATCCATGTCCTGTTATCTTTTCTTCTCTTCATATTTCCTGTTCCCCCTTCGAGCACTGGAAATGCATCAAATATCAAAACTCCAACTATAGCCTACATCTCTGCCATACAGACCGTCGCCGTCTTCGTGTTCAATTGGCTGCAACCTCTGTCCAGCGTCTAGCATGTCTTTCTCTCGAACTCAGATGCACAGGCGTCGGTGTGGGGCTTGCTGCACGCAGACGGCTTGTGGGAAACGAACCGGTCTGCCCGCTCCCAGTCTTTCTTCTTACTCCACCGTTACTGATGTGGCTCACCATGGTAAGCGCACGTTTGTTACGTTATCAAAATAGCGCGTGTAAATTCCGCATAGTCCTGCATACAGCAAAATCGACCCAATCACTTCGCGAAGTTTTGCTGCTCATGTGTGAAGTCAAATGCGAAAGTCAACGCGATACAACCATGTGAAAACAAGCCTGAAGATAAATAAAATCAGCAGACTCCGACTCGTAACTTATTTACTGTCTCAAAAGAAGGTTCTCACAGCAGACGCGGGCATTTTTTTGTTTTATGTGTGATGTAGAGGAGATGCTGGCGCCTTTAATTGGTGTCAGATACTCTGTTGGACATATATAGAAATTCAGAAACAAAATTCGCATAAAAATACACTCAAACCTAAGGTCAACCAATATAAAGAAGTCCAGCAAACATAATCCAAAAGTCAAGGCACAAATAATTGCGGCAGAAGCTTTCTCACGATGAATGTCAACGTAAATGCGATTAGTGTTAAAGCAATGTAGCGGCGCACCGTGTTGCCACCACTCGCATTGAACACGCTACGCCATCTAGTGGCGCCGCCGCGAAATCTTCACGTGGCGCCTGTGCGAATATATAGTCAGACAATATTTTCTCAATATACATGCCGTGGGGTTCAATTCCGTTCAGCACAGGAGAAATTTTATAGGATGTTGTCGTCAGGGAAGAGTGGTACATGCACAATCGTACATACCCTGTCGCACATGCTCAGTGACCCAAGTTAGTGCGACAGTTGTTTTCGAACCTTATTCCCTCAGCACAGCAGCCCGATGCTGTGCCCATTCGAGCATTACCCAAGTTGGTGGGAAAGCAGTGTGAGACTCAGCGCTGACCAAAACATAGTCCCCTAAGATATGCTGAGAGACGCGGAAAAGCTATCGCTTACAAAGATATCAACCCAACGTTGACTCTGCCGGATTTTTTTTTTTCATGTGGTGAGGCTGAAGATGAAGAGAGTGGCTTAATGTCGACGGCCTAAGAAAAGGGAGAACAAAGCAAAGTCACTTTCGAGTATGTATGGCCATGTACGGCCCTATACTGCACGGTCTGGTTACGGCGCCTTTTATGCAAGGCATGTGACGTAGTAGGTCGTTAAACATAGTGTAGACATATGCATGTTTGTTCTCTCAGCTGTTATGCGGCATAGGTCGTGCGTTTGGAGTTTGCACAGAGCCGCAATTTGATGAGAAGGGACGACGAACAAAGTAGGTTCGGGGACATCCACCCATAGGGTCCGGCGGAAGGAATTCCCCCGCTCGGCGGACAGTCGGTGCCGCCCTCGCAGTCTGCAGCGCTGGCGTCTTGGCTGAACGGCGCGAGCGGCCAAGCGGAAAGGGCGGGCGGCACGACAGCGCAACACATCGCCGACAGGATGGAGCGTCGTCTCGGTGTCTAACGACGCTCTCCCCTGCGCCTGGCGTAATCATAATGACTCACGAAGCAGCCATTAAAAGTGGCTGCCAGCCTGACTGCGCGGGTACTTTCGACGCAAAACGAAAGAAAAAGAAATAACCGGAACTTGGAAAATGGTTTCGCATTGATTATAGCATACCGGCTGCACCGGCGCGCGCGCGGCGTTGGATTGCGGATTTGTGGCAATTGTTTTGTTTTCTGCGGAACGCTCCGCAGTGGACGGACGTTCTTGCTGTTGTCATTACAGTGTGTGCGCATGCGTGGCTGTGCTCGAATTCGCTCCACTGACAGGACGCGTGTGTGCGTGCGTGCGGCCCAAGCAGCGCCCATGAGCGTGGTGCGACCGTACGAGGGGCGTGAGCCGAAAGTGGAGCACGACAGGAGCTGCCGTCGACATTTCTCTCGCCGGCGCCCCGCGCCGTGACGGCCGCGCGCAACCGCAGAGACGGATTGGCCGAGATGGCGGATAAGAGGCCCCTTGTTCTTCGCATCGAGTGGTTCTCGTTTGCGGGGCGGCGCACGCCTCATTCGCTCCCGGGGTGGCGGCGACGGTGACTCGAGAAACCTTTCCGCGGCAGTTAGGTAGACGTGGTTAGCGCGACGCCTACGGGTCGGCGGGGGGCTAGAGCGACGCAGCTGAAAGAAGCCAAGCTCCCTGCACCGCTCTCCCTTGGGCGATCTCTTTATTTTTTTTCTCTCGTGTACCTTTTTCTTTTTTTTTTTTCATGTCCTTCTTTCTTATGGTCGATATGCTATTCACAGCTACAAAAAAAGAGGCTATGACAGTGAGGAGTATGAGAAAAAATAATACCGTTCTAGAAAGTTGTGCACCCATTTCTTGAATTGTGGAACCACACATCAAAAATCAATAACCAAAATAAAATATGAAAGAGGAGAGAGCGCTTCAAACGACAATGGCTCTCTTTCTGGTTCTATTTTCTTGCTTTTTTTTCTTCCTTTCTTTTTTTCTCGCCAGAGGCCCGGCGGCGGTATAAAGGTCAGTGACCAATGCTGAATGGCTGCATATGTACTTGCCGTGCTTCTGAGAGGCTAGATACCTTTCACGTTTTCTCCGGCCTGGTGAAGTCGAGAACTTACGCAATTAAGTCTTGAACTTGCCAAGTGGACCGTTGTAACCACAATTAAACTCACCATTACGTTTTCGGCAAATTCAATATTGACACATACCTTTCCAGTTGGAAATGCCGTTGGTGCATAAGCATATATGGGCATCCCGCAGTGCCATTTGCGAGCGACTCCTGTGCCATCTGTTCTATCTGCACCGAAACACTGGGGCGGCTAGTGGCTGTTCATCAATGCAAACAAACGCGAGGGTGTCGTTTTTCATCAGGCGACGTCAAGTTTACCATATGTTTGCAGAAATACAGCAGTGAGGTGTGTCGCGGCACATGTGCCCTGTGAAAGAGCGTATCAACGCAAAAAAAATAATAATAATTAACAATCGGGTAGGCTGTATCGGGTGCGCAGCCATAGTGGGGTACGTGAAAGGTCTTGTGCGGGCTTCTGAGGTTGCATGAACGCTAGCTACAAGGTACCAATGAGGTTAACAAATACACAAGCGACATTTGTTCCCCGATTTCGAAGCATCCCTGCATGCTTAACGTATGATACATCCGATGGAGGACCTACGGTCTAATCTTGCAATCGTGCTCGCTCTCTATTCTTAATGGGCCCGCCGTGGTAAAAGGTGGTGGGCGCTGACTGGCATCCCTCTGCCTTGCTTCTTGATTATTTTCACACCATTTCTAGACCCTACGTATCGAACGCTGGGGCGCCATAGCAGAGCCACGGCTACTTAATTAAAAAATCGAGCGGCCGTGGCCGATCGACCGTCACATTTCCGCAGCAAATTGCACACACGTAAGCCTTATAACTACTAATGAAGACAGGTTTGAGTTTGATGAAATCTACCTACCATGGCAGAATGAGCTGTTTCAAACGCTGTCATTCCGCTCGGATCGACAAGCGTACTGACGAACTACGTCTCTCTGAGCGCCGAGCGAGTGGCTAAATTTTGCTGCGACTGCGTCATGCGTGGCGTGGCAACGGCGCCATCTGTCCACGCGACCCAGACATGATCAAGTAACGGCTTTTTTCCTCTACACAGTGATACCAAGGTAAGGCGCACGGGCAGTGCCAGTTGCAAAGACATAATCGATATTTTTATTACATGTCTTAGTTACACTTCGTTACATACATGCAACGCTACATGTGGTTTTATGAAGCGATCGTCTAATGCTGAACAAAATCAAAGACGTTTCGCTTCGAAACAGTGTATACAGGTGCCCGGTGTACTGCTGAAATGTTTGATAGCGCCCAAGTTCACAATCACTGCCCGATGCAACCGATGCAACAGCGTTGCAGGCGCTGCACATCGATAGTGCGTTAGATGAGGCTGACGGAACACCGTAGGCGTTTGTCCGCCGCCCAATGACATTATTAAATAGGTTTAGCTTGACAATCACTGTCCGCTTCGTTCTGACCAGTGTTTGATTGATTCATTGATTCATGCTGTTTAACGTCCTAAAACAACTCTAGGGTTCTGGTAGACGCCGTGGTGGAGGGTTCTGGATTAATGTTGACCACCACGGGTTCCTTGATGCGTGCCTAAGTCTAGGCACGTGAGTGTTTTACAGCAAAGCTGTATATGGCTAGGCGATTCATGCGGCCATCTGTCGCCTGCACGCGGAAAACTCCTCCTGCGCAACCCCATGCGTACGCGCGAAAAAAAAAAATTTGAAAGAGAGGCGCGCGATTGGCTGCGCAGTGACGTCGGTGCTCTCCGTTGCAGCCGAGCGCGCGCGCAGCACCTTCTCTCCGGCTCCCATATGGGTGGGCCACGCGTCATACGTACTTCTGAGGAGCAGGCAGCTTTCGATCAGCAACGCCGCGAGCAGAACCGAAGACGAGCTATTCTACGCCATGCCGATGCTGCAGCCCGAGCAGAAGAACAGGCTCGTGCAGCCGAGCGCAAGCAGCAACTGCGTACCGAGGATCCTGCAGCCTACCAAGCCGTCGTTTAATAAACCGTCGGGATTTACCCAGTGATAAACACCGGGGCCGCACGTTTCACCTTCGCTGGTTAACCATCTGTACGTAGTACTTGGGCGGTGATATTTTTTTTTATTTTGACTTCATCACCACTCTTGACCCAGCCTGTCACACCATAGTGAGCGATTCTCGCGCAGCAGTCAACAACTACATCAAAGGTCGCATTTCTCATCAATCACTCCGCATCTTACGACAAGCCCCGCATTCGTCTGAAAATCAGATCACCCTCGTCTGGATCCCAGCACACGCCGGCGTTGTCCACCCGCACCTCACCAACCTCAACGAGGTTACACACTCCGTAGCACGAGGACTAGTCAACCGTGCCGGAGACGGTGCAGGTGCACCCGCAGGACGCGACCGCCTTACCAGATACAACGACCTTGTAAAGTCATTTCACCTCGCAAGAAGAACCTTCCCCACCCCTCACTGCAAGTTAAACAGGGCACAGGCAACCACCCTTCGCCTGTTACAGACGAATACATACCCCTCCCTCACACGCTATCACACTATATACCCCGACATCTACCCGAGCCAGACGTGCAAGGTCTGTAAAACTGAACCGGCAACACTCCCCCACATGCTATGGGAGTGCAAACACCAATACCAAGACCTTAATCCCGTGACCCTCTCGTCGAGATGGCACGCCGCCCTGCACAGCTCCCACCTCGACGACCAACTCTGGGCTACCCAGCAGGCCTACGAAGCGGCGAAGAGGCAAGACCTCGACGTCCCATCGTGGGAGTCCTAGGCCCAGCCGACAAAACTGCTGGTGCTTATTAAAGTTCACTCTCTCTCTCTTGACTTCATCAAAACGTTGCTGTCGCGGCCGGCGATTGAACCAGCCACTTCGTGCTAAGCAACAAAAAGCCATAGCGGCCGAGTTACACCAGTGCTTACACGCAGCTGCTGAGAAGAAACGCTTGTGTGCGTGATCACAATGCTCGTGCCAGCAGCGGAAGGTCGCCTGCCTCGCTCCTCGGCCGAGCCGATTGAGCGGAGCATGACGGCGCGTCCACTTGAGATCGTCGTTCTGCACCCGTACGGAACGCACGTCGCTCGCGTCTCAGGAGCCTTTTTCTATCGCGATTTCATCAAAAATGCGAAAGTGACGCAGTTCGCGTGCCCTCGCGCAACAGTGTTCCAGGCGCGTTCGTCGTCGAAAGCATAGCTCTTTGAGGCGCACGTGCTGTCGCGCGAGACCTTTGGGGTGTCTGAAGGTTTAGATGCTACAGTCTGGTGCCCTGGAAGGACAGCCCTCCTCTTCTCCCAACACCTTCTTCACCTGTGGCGGCGCCAAGAGAGTGCTTTGTTTGCGGGAGAGGACGATGGCAGTCGCCTTCCATTCCGGCACTCGCACTGCTGGAGACAACCCAAATATGACGAAGCGGCTTATATGTGCAGCCACCTGTACTACTGCTACTAATGTGCTAGCTCATGGCTCTGTTATCTACGGAATTACGCAATGAATCAACAAGCGCTAACTAAATATACCAACTGTATCAAATATACGCCTTCAAGCGCATCATTCCTTTAATAAAGCGAATAGCTTTTTAGGAGTGTTCTGCTATACGCCTAGCGCACCGCCTGATAGCCACCTAGCGGGTGGTTGCAAAAGTAAGCGCGGGAGCAGATAGCATACGACAACTCTTTGCAGCAATGATGGCTGAAGTTTGTGGCTGCGATTTCTCCTTTGTTCGTGCGCCAGACTGCTTCTTTTGCGGTGACAGCTGCAGGAAAGACGATAGGCTCTACGGGAGTGGACATGAACACGATGTCGCCGGTGTTTGGGACAACCCGGTCCACATACTTGCCAGGTGTGTCCTGCAGACAAGCGCAGTGAACCACAGTTACACGAAGTGGAGCTCATGTTAACTAGCCGCTTGGTATAGCTGAGTAATGCGATGTCTCGATCGTTTTTTTTTAATTCTACCCTTGCCGTAATAGTGCTTCCGTACCTCAATAATAGGCACATGTCGTTAGTGCAGACTTGGATCTCAAACAAATCCGCAAGGTGCGACGTCTGCACACATCGTAGTCATCTTTCTGGCGAAGAATACATGTGACATCGCCGAATAAGTTCCGTTAAAATCTCCTCAAGAAGAGTAACTGCGAATTTATTGGTGGCAATGCGTACACTTGTCAACGAAGTCACCAAACGCACGGTTTAATAAGAGCGCTAGTTAGCGCTGCACCGCCGATGCAATTATGCTGCATACGCCGATGAACTGCCGTTCCCGTCGCAGTTTTCGCAATTTGAAATTCCCTTAAGGACCTGCTTGGAAACGTACAAAGCTGCAGTCTGACCAACTTTTTAGTAGTTTTATTTTTTTCTCGAATGTTACGGGACAGAGATTTCACATGACCTATTTCAAAGCAAAGCAGCGCCAACGAAAGTAGATGGGCGCTGGCGGCAATTAAGGCCGCCAACGGCAGTTAAGTCCTCTGAGGCGTAAGAATAGTAAGAAATAATTATTTTGAGTACAAAATGCACATGCTAAAAGGTACAACGTTGTGAAACAAACAAATCAGTCGTCGTGGTAAGTCTTAGATAGCATCGATATCTAAAAACTTCCCAAACGTGATGCAAAATTTTCAGTGAAAATGGAACAGAAATATCATGTGCAGTAACTATTAGCAATTCTCGCCCTGAACTGCCTATATTCTTAACACATTTCCAAGAGACCACAATATCTAAGATGTCCTCGGGCAAAAAGAATAAAGCTTTTAAAGAAGCCCTTGCCTATTATCATTCCGATAATACACAGCGTTAGTTAGGCCATTTACATACGAGGCAAGGTGAAATCCTAGCACTTAAAGAAGCAACAACAGTTCTGCCTGAAGCAACTAGCAACAGATAAGACTTGCAAAGCCACGCGTAAGTTAAATGAAAATAACATGCAGTGCGTGACAGCTGGTGCAAGGATTTACCGGGCCGCATAAAACCAACAATTTCAGTTCTTGCAAACTTCAGTAGCTTTAACATACAACACGATGCACTCGTGCAGTCGTGCTCACGCCTAGATAGCGCAACACGGTAAAGAAGCGGCAAACGGTAGAAGCGGCAAGCGACATTCAGAACTTTAGCGAAGTGCCTTTAAACCGCATGCTGCAACAGGTGGAAGGCAGAACTACAATGCATGTTTCAACTAGCTCGCGTCCAGCAACCAACAATGGTGCTATGGCGGTGATCGGATGGAACTGATGACGGCGATGTGAAAGAGGACTTGCCATGTGATACATCCTTTTGACTTTGAGGGACAAAGCAGCCGAAAGACCCTTACAGCATTTCTGGTGCTGAACATTGCTGATCAGGTCGACAGCATTATCAAACGATGAGTGGCTACGTGGGAAACGCACTGTGGCGTCTGGGTACACATTGTGGTGCTCCTAGTACTACTACAGAGATTCAAGGATCATCCTCGTCAAGGCTTTGATCGCACAGTTCGCCACGGCCGTTGGGCGGAATGGAGAAAGCTTCCAAGGGAATTTGCCAAGCTTGAGAAGTCTAGCTAGACGACTAGTCTTCCAGCCTGTGAGAAGCATGCCATCTCGCCAGGATTCATTGTATAGGTCAAGTATAATACTTCTCATCCGTACGCCAGGATCACACAGAGCTCTGTACGAAATTCTGTCAGCTCCTGGTAGTGACGCACTATCGCTCTCAGTATGAGCTACAACACGCGTTCGCGTCGCATGCTGAGCGCGATAGTACGTACATCCACAGGAACCTAGTTCCGACATGAGTTCTTAAATTGGCAAATGATGGGTTCATACGGTGATCACACTGTGGCGGAGAGCTAATAGAAGGCGGTAAATTGCCGTGAACTGCGATTTGGCCGGATAATCTAGCGCAGAAATCTTCTGCCATAGTCATATCTGGTCGCTGTTGGAAGAAAGGTAGAGCCTTGAAGTGGCACCAATGGAAGGGGGGAGTCTGGAGGCCTCCACAGGCCTCCATAATTGCATTATATGTTTACGAAGGTCTGGGGACTCAAAGAAGGCCGGCTGCCGTTGCGATTCGAGTTTACATAACAGGCGCTGGATTTAGTTTTCGCGCGTCAACCCTACATTAGATCGTCCATTCACTTCACGCATCGGTATCTGGTTCAGCCTGTTGGTGGATTGTTCGGAGTCACTCTAACTCCATATTCCATTCCGTGAATTTTAGAGAGTGAGTGGGTCTACATGGTGGTGTCGTGTATTGTACTCTTGATGGCGTCTTCCAAGTTATGCGATAATTTGCCTTGATACAAAACTTCTATGACAGATTGAAATTTCGGCTCGCTGGCTTTTTAAATCATGTCACATGACTTAGAAAAAAAGATCAGTCGTCTGATCTTGACATACGTGAGAATATGTTCACTCCTGTGCGTTTCATTGTCTCTAAACGACACAACACGCCTGGTGAGACATTGTGAGACAAAAATAAGGCAGCTGATGCATGTTGATACATGTTGATGCAAAAAAAACAGAGCTTGTTGCAGGAGACGAATGATGCCAAGCTTCTGCCTTTTTCGTTGATCTTCGAGCTTCCCAAGCGTGTCTGATGCACGTTCAAGTCCTCGATAGTAAGCCGCGAAGCACGAAAGGCGATCAGGTCGACACAGGATGTCTCGCAATCTCTTGTAATCAAATCGACTTGATGCTGATAAGTAGGCCCGGTAAGAGTCGTAGTAACTCTACTTTTACTATCGTCATGAGGCGGTACATGCTAAAAGATGTACGTTAAGCCACGACGAATAACACCAGTCAGCCGTATTTCAGTAGGGGCAAAATATAAAATAAATAAATAAATAAATAAATAAAATAAAAAGAAGAAATACGCTCGTGCGCTTAGATTTCGTTCCACGTTATGTAAAAATTAAACCGAAGCCCTCCACTACGTCGTCTCTCGTAGCCCCAGTGTTGTTTTGAAACATTAGGCCCCATGGAAATATTAATCACGTGTCTAGTAATTACTGTGAGCTTCTGGCAGACGTACATTGTGCATATCAGCAGTGACACTACTTAACGACTGGAATTTCGCAGCTCATAACCAAGAGAGAGAGAGAGAGAAAAAAATATAAGGAAGGAAAGGCAGGAAGGTTAACCAGACGCACGTCTGGTTTGCTACCCTGCTCTGGGGGAAGGGGTATGGGGATGGAGAGAGAGAGAGAGAGAGGTCATAGGAATCAGTCATTTATTTATTTACTTTATTTTACCCTCCAGACCGAAGTATTAAATAGGGGAGTGGGTAAAAAACATACGCAAGTAAATAACAAATCAGCAAAAAATGGTTAGTTATTACAGCAAAATTGATTAGTTAATTGTATCCGGGAGTGATGATGTCTGGTAAGGCAGAACGAAATTTTGAGTTGTCCTTGATTGCGACAACTTGTAATCAAATCGACTTGATGCGGATAAGTTTGCTGTATAGGAGGCAGCACGCACCATGACTTTTGTGCAGGCCGTGTACACAGAAGGATTGGCCATTACTCTGCACATACCAATTCTCCAGCTTCTTTATGGCATTCGGCCTCAGATTGGCTGCTATTAGACGCACAAGGGAAGGTGCTGCGTGAAACAGCGTGCTTCGGAACCTGCTGTAGCCACTCCCGAGGGCCATCGGATGGCTTGTAGACGTCGCACAGTTTCAGCTGCCTTCGTGAGTTGCGTTGTTTTTGTACATTTGTTTTAGGACAGCAAACATTTTTTTTTTAAATCTGAGGGCAGGTTTTGGGAAATCGAGTCGTCGTGCTGTCGTCGCTTTTGTCTTTGTAGTTGTCTATTTTCTGTATTGATTATTCCGTTTGCCCAGCTACATAGCGTTCCCTGCCTTTTACCTAATGCGACTCAGATTTTCTAGCGTCATAACTTAGCTGATTCAAAGGCAAATAGAATTTCCCCATTTGTTATCAACGTATGCAAGGTTCGCACAATCAGTCAGGAAATACAACGAAAGACGGAATCGCGTTATTGCGAGAACATAAATCAAGAAATATAAGTTGTTGCGAGACATCAGAAAGAACAGGAATGTGTTTTTTTTTCTTGTTTTTTTTTTCTCTTGCAATATTCCGCGCTGAGCAAACGCTCTTTCTTTTCCTTTTCCACTGCTTGCGCCCCCGCACAGCTTCGTTTGCCACGAGGGCCACAAAACAAGCGTGGCGGGGCGCGACGGGCGTCCGTCATCGTTTTCGCCAGTTTTCCCACTGGCGCAGACATGGCGAGCGTTCACACGCCACCCTCGCGTAGGGCTGCCGCAGGCCGCCAGCCCCTCCCTGGCCGTTGCGGCTTGCGGTTATTTCGACCCTGTTATTTCCGGCGTACGCATTTGCGTTTCGTTTTCTCCGTCGGCAGCTGCCGCCCTGGCCGAGGGATGGCTCATTTACGGAGTCCGAGCGCAAGCCGTAAATTATTCTTGCCCTGACTGGTGGGGAGGGAGCCGGCACGGGGGGAGCGGGGTGGGAGAGCACGGCGATGTGGACGAAGGGAGCAGACGGGGGAGGGCCTGCTTTTGAACAGCACAGGGGCAAACAAAATCAGCCAGACTAACTCATAAAAAGAAAAAAAGTAAAAAGAAAACGTTTCATTGGGTTCCTAGGATTAACGTGAAATGTAGGAAAATGCGCATGCATGCACAAACACACACGCATAGATTCACGCACCTACGCACGCGAAAATCACGCGCTGCGTGCGTGATCGAAGGTGGACCACGTCTATAGACGCGGACGCGATCGTGCAGCGACGGAGAACCAAGAGAGAACAAAAGCTTAGAATCAAGTCTTGCGCTCTCTCCGCCAATTTGCATGACATGTGAGTAATCCTTTGGGTCAATTATACAATGCTGCCGTTAAAATTGTACGCAGCTATGCAAAAAAAAACAAAAAAAACGCAGGACGCTTTACAGTGTCGTGATTTATACGAGGTACACGAACGAATGCAGCTGATCTGTATAATATGTAAGAGTGGCTGAAAATCATAGTGCCCATATCTGACACATATCTGACATATCTGACAAGTTCACTGGCTACGTACTACTGCTATTCAATCCTGCCGCTGATTAGCCTGGCACATTTTTGGGCACCCTAGCCTGAGAGAGAGCTATTTCTTTTTCTCATCGTAGTGCTGAGATTATTTAAAGCCTGCTTCTTCAAGTTCTCGTGCATTGAAGGAGCAAACGCCCATATATTCTCTCATTTATCTCGACCTAAAATAGCGCATGATCCCACTCACAGAAAAAAAAAGAAAAAAGAATGAAGTCCGTTCCCCTCTGCGAAGGTGTATGACCAGCTGAGCTGTGAACATCTTGGTAAGAAAACCCTGTGGTAAATACTTTCTTGCATCACTCGTTGTCACTTAACATAACGACGGTCACAATGGCTTTGTGGTCGCTGTGATATACACTGATCGGCATACTTGCAATTGCAGACACATTCTTTGATAATGTCAAATCGATGCACTCACGCCGCTGCTCGGTCGGTTGGGCCAGATCGGTGTAGCATCGCGAGCGAAATGCTTCCAACACAAAACGCGAAAACCACACCGTTTTCGGTCCCGACCCATCCACATTGAAATCACCGACAACGACCACATGGGTGGTGTCATCTCAACTAACCCACGCAAAGTGAAAAGGCCTTGAGCCTTTCGACATCGCTTTTCGACATCGAAGAGACTTTTGCCTCTCTTCGCCGCGTTCTCCGATTGACGACACGCGTCGTTCAGCCTGGCCTGCAGCTTGCGGTCCGCTTCTCGGTATTCGGTGGTGTTTGCCGCGCGCCGCTGTCGATCGCACTCTCGTCTACGTTCGCGCCGTTGCGCTTCGTAAGAGAGCTGCTCTTCGGGAGTCCTAACCACGCGTGGCCTCCCCACCGCAACTCATACTCAACACCACACAACTAGGTTATTTACGGAGTCGCAGGCGAGCCTCGACGAGACCGGCCGTTGTTTTCCCCGAGGCAGCCGATGACAGTTTTCGGCATGCTGTTCCGTATGTTGTATGCGTGATTCCAAAGAATGCAAACACTGTTAGTTTCACTTTGCTGAGTGCTTGTAGCCTCTGCCTTACGAAGCGTGTAGTGCTTACGCGGGTATGAGCCATTGATGATGATAGTTTTTGTGTGTGGACACGAAAAATCTATGGTACCCTAGGCATTCACAGCTGCGTTGTCAAATGGAAATGGCTTCTAATATATTCAATTTCTACAGCCACGCCAGAAATATGAGGGATGCCACTTTCTGCTTTTCTCTCCGCATGTAAAGTTGACGCAACGATCATTAGAGAAGACCTTTTGAGTTACGAGCTAACATGGTCTTCGTAGCGTGTACCCAGCAAAGCTGCTACCAACAATTTTAACTCTTAAAAATGGAAATTTCATCAGTGGCACAACGATGTGAAGCACACAGCGAGAGCGCTTGCGCACGACCATGAACGTTATGAAAGAGAACATGCAAGCGTGGAGCAGATAGTCTCGTGCGGTGCCAATGAAGGCGCACTGCTTGTAGCCTCGGAGTAAAGCTTTTGTAACACCCCCCCCCTCACTTCCGATCACCTAAAGACCATACATTCTCACGTGTGTGCCATTAAATGAGCAAAAGGTAGCATCGATCGCCATCGATCACGCACGACACACTGCAGCAATATACGGGGTGTAATTTTCATGTTTTACGGAATTTTCACGAGATCGCCTGTGGTGGATAGCATTATTCTTGTCCCTGAGCTGGATTATTCCAAGATACGGAAATTACTAGCACGAGAAATCGAAGCACGTATTCAAATCATTAACGTAAATTCACTAATTAACTTCTTAATTAATCACTTTACGGCCCATATTGCAATTGGCGAATTGTGGCCGGTGAGTTTGCAAGGCGTATGCAATTGAAATGAATTTCCAGGATGACACCGGTTTCATGTTAATTCCCGATGTGTGCGACGAAATACACGTACGTTACAGTCACTTTTGTGCTTCAATGGGTAAAAAAGAGTTTTGTTAAAAGATTAAGTGGAACAACCATGAATTTTTACGTCGAGTTTGATGGCGCACATCCACAAACTAGTGTCATTCTAGAAATTCATTGAAAGTGGACACGCCTTGCCAAATCATCTGCCACAATTCATAAATTGCAATATGAACTGTAAAGTGAATAATTAAGAAGTTAATTAGTGAAATTTTTAGTGAAATGTCCGCCTCTCTGAATAACTGAGCTCAAGAACTAGAATTATGTTACCTGCAACAGGAGATTTTTAAACATTCTGTATATCTTAAAAATGATCACCCCGTAGTATAGTTGTCAGCACGACGGCTACATTTCAACGAACTTTCACAAAGAAACGTTGTCGCGAACTTAATCGTAGCAGATGAGAGAACTTGGTCATACACATCCTTAGTTTTCAGTTTCTGCCACAGCACGTCATTATCAGTACCTTATCAGACTATCTGCAACGCCTCCCCGTGTTCTCTTTCACAAAGCTCACGACAGTGTAAGTGAAGGCTTAATTTCTTGAAACAGTTTAGAGAGAGAGAGAGAGGGGGGGGGCTGCACATGGCATTGAGAACGTAAGTATTAATTAGCTGTTATACAGCAAGGAAACAGAGTACTAGATAATCGAAGAAGAAAAAACGACTTTCTTCTAACGTTGATAAACACGAACAAACTATATACATACATGTTTCAAGGTATCTGAAAACGAAAACGCACTGAGTAACGAAGTTAGTAGAGGACGGATACATTTGTTATTGCAAGATATCTACAATTTCTTTCACCCTTCGCCGCCTTTTCTGGTCCGTCGGGGGTGTTGTCGTGGAGCCAATTTGGCGGAAGACGCAAATCAATGGTGTGGTGAGAGCGAGTGGGAGACCATCTGATTGAAGGAAAGGAACACGGCTCGCACGCAGGGCCAACGAAACACGTGGCCCTGGATCCGAACGCACGTAGACTGGGCCTAAGGGATGAACCCGAGACTACAGAAGCGATGAAAACGCAGCGCGAGCGCCAATAACATTATGCAGATTAGTTTTCTTTGCCGCTTCGCTTCGCCTACTCCCTTCTGCTCGGAACTCGGTAACCGGCACACGCCGCCAGCTTCGCCGCTGGAGCCCGTACAGCTCTTGATCACCTGCTGGCCGAGACCACGCGGGGAGCTCCGGCGCCTGATTACACCGATGTCGTAAGCTAATTCAAGCAACTGCGCGCCCCGGTGACAAACGAGGGTTAAGACGATCTCGAGCTATGCGAGCAAGAAAGAGAAATAGCACCGAGGCGCCGCGGCGAAAAAGTAGGCGCGACTGCGCCACTCTCTCCTGCTCTACGCAGTTCCTTTGTCAGTACGCTGGTGCTTTTATTACGCCTGAAACTTTAATACAGGTGGCTTCCGTTGCAGTCGTGCCTCGCAGCGTTCTACTCCGGAGTTAATTCCGTTCGGTGTTCCGAGCTTTGTCGGCGTGTTTCCTTGCCGTGAGCAGCACTTTGTTCACTGCTTCGCAATTTTGCCCACACTCTTTGCTCCTTTTTGTTCCTGCCATACTTCCTTTTTGCTGGCTCCTCGCACGCGCAGCTTGAGTAAGTTTCCTTGGGGATCCAGAGTGTCTGTGTTTCAGAAGCGGTTCTGCAAGTGCGAAGAAATGCTGCGCGAATACGCCAACGACGGCAGCTGAGGAGTGTGTTGTGGCCGGTATGATGAGACCCATTTGAAACGGGGATTCCTTGGCTTATCTTCGTAGCAGATCGAGAATGAGAAAGCAAACCTTGCTCGGACTGAGTCGCTGGATATTGCTGGATTACAACAACGACGAAAAAGCGACCTATGTGGCGACACGTCGCAGTGTACGTTGTTATTAGGTTGGCACATACGTGGTGAACACCTTGTACCTTATTTTTAGGCGCCTTGCGACCAGGAAAAGAAAGAAAGAACCTAGCATGAAATATCTACTACTGCAGCGAGAGCTATCCGAGCAGGCCAAATCATGGTGTTATTAACGTATACCAGTAAAGGTGCTATAGCTCATGCGCTTGTACGAATAATAGCATGTTAGTTGCAAACACATTATTCGATCGCCTGGTAAATTTATATACGGCCATGTACCGCCAGTGCATGGACTTCTTTCGCAATATGCATAGCAGGCACATCATTTATGATAATGGATTAACAAAGTTGTGGCAGAGTATACCACTTCATGACGACACGTACAGGACTGAAGGCGAAATTTCTCAAATGCTTTACGCCGAGCATACCGAACGGTTGACAAGGCTGCGTGACCGATCCGCGCATAGGTGTACACTGTATGTCATCTTTAGTTCCAACAATTTTCCTTTTTTCTTTTTTCATCGCATGGACCATATATAGCGCAATTTGCCCTGAGCACTTGAGTCATCCGAAGAGGCAAGCGTTCCTTACGCGACAAATCACAATGTCCAGGTGGTTAATTAAATGCATTTGCTAATGAATTTTCTCTTATTCACTTTAAGGCGCATACATTAACTGCAAAATTGAAGCCAACCATTACCTGTCTGCTTACCAGAAATCCTAAGACTAGCGCCGCTTTCGAGCTGCCTGTCACCCAGATCTGCTAAAGATGCATCGGTTTTACAGTTAAGATAATCCCAAACTGCTTGACGCACGGTTTTGAGAAGCTGTTCGCTGAAAAGCCAATATATTGTAGCACAGTTCACGGCAGGGTATCTCGAAAATGGTGTTAGTCTTACGATTTTCTGCTGCGCAAGCTTGACTGCAACACTTCACTCGCCTTCAATTTGGCATCTGCCCTGAAGAAAATAATTAAAGAGTTTATTTGTGAATATTTTTAATTAGCTATCTGGAGATTCTGATTTCTCAAGCAGGTAATTTTGCCTCTTCGATACATGCACATAAAAAGGTGGAACAACACTATCTGTCACCGGTGAATTAAAAAAAAAATCTGAACAAAAGAAATAAGCAGGTGGTATAAGTTCGAAGCTTTAATTTTTATTGTTTAACCCTGAATCTGAAACTTCTTAAAGACATCACTTGGAAAAATGTCTGTATCGGAAGTTATATTGCAGCCTTCAAGCTATGCTAATGAAATAGTCAAGGCACATGCACTAACTACCGAATGGCAACACGTGCGCGGTAGTTCTTGCGGAAGCAGGGATGTGGCGAGCGCCCTATAAGGCACAATTAGATTGGCAGAAAAAAAAAAATGATGTTCGCAGCTTGCAGGCCGTGGCACATCTGCGTGCTGCGAGCGGTAGCTTTTACAACAAATGCAAAACCACCAAAGAGTCACATCGACTAAATGGGTGCGGCAGCTCTCTTTTCTTTATCATTATTATTTTTTTCAGTCACGAAACGAACCTTAGGTAGGAAGCCATTACGCATCACATTTCAAGAGTGGGAGGCAAACAACAACGCTGCAAACATTGGAATGGAGCGTGAAAGAACGTGTCGTGTAGAGCAAGCTCGAGCTGAACGATAGATATTGATATCATGACAATGTCACGTGGCTGGCGCAGCGGCAAAACGCGGGCTTAATGTGAACACGGCAATGATGGTTTTCGAACCTCGCTGCGCGCACGTTTTTCCTGCTTGTGTAGGCGTACTTTACGCTGCTCGAACACGAAAATAGTATGACTAGTCCAGCCGCCGCCTGTCAGCCACCTGTGTAAAATGTGTCTTGGAGTCAAGGAAAAAAACAAGGCCATCCATTATGTAGCTCTACGACAAGCTCGCGTTCGCGGTCATTTTCATAAGCATCACTTGCACGGCATATCGCCGCTGTCCGCAAGCCGTCAGATTCCTGTCCATCGGCCATTGTCTTTATTCTAGAAATAGCGTATAACTCGGTTTCGCCGCTGAAAGAGACAAGCACGTAGAGGAATGCCTTAATGAAAACTGAAAATGTCAGCCTTCCTACATTACGGTCTTTTGCTGCTTCGGATGGGAATTTCGCAGCTTGAATGAAAATAGACTTTACAATAAGCTTGAAGATAAACATTAATAGGAGTGAGACAACCACCTAATTACTAAGCGTCTATATAATCTTACACTCCAATAAAGAACGAAGGCTCAATGGAAGCATATATGCTGGCTGATTTACCCTGAAACACGAAATGAAAGCAAAAATAAATAAAAACGGATAACATATGCGATAGTGTAATGAGTGGCTGAATCTGCAGAAAAAAGAACACATCAAGAAAGGTGATCCAAGAAAATTCAGAACGTTGGCTGTTCTTGGGATATGCGATGTGTCTTGTGAGTATACAAAATTGAATTGTGTATGTCGGATTTCTGGTTCAACGACAGCTCAAAAGAATTGATCCTTTACGAAGTTGACACGCTCCTGGAGTTCCCTCTGGATCTATAGCAAGAAACACCGACACTCTTCTGCATCAGATTGCGCCTCTGTATGGCTTGCACAAGTCACTGCTTGTACCACATCAAGAAGTCTCATCACATGATTGCGCATGTCACCATGTTCACGAGGTGCCCTGTTAGTGGCATCCACGATGCCATTAACTACATATAAAATTGCAGCGTTTTGCCTGCCTTAGTGGAGCTTAAGAACCCTTTCTGTGTCACCTGCGAATAAGCATTTCTTTGAACTATTTATTCCTTATTGGAATGACCGACAGTGCCAAGAGTATAATGCATGTGGCTCAGAAGAAACATTAAAGCACCTTTTGTGTGCCTGTCCGTCATATCAAGGTCAAAGGTTTGTCCGTCGGACCACTTCATGGAAATTGTATGACAGACGTTTTACAGAAGAGATCATGGGGCCATGGCGTCGGGCGCCTGCGATGTACCAATCCACAAAAGCGCTACTGCGTTTGTTGAGATCCACCAGCCTATATGCATGTGACAGACAGCAGAACGATGAACACTTGAGCGCGCGTGTATGTATCCGCATGTGGGCTGAGAATTTTATCTCTCCCACCTATCTTTCATTCCTCTTCTCAGGTGCTCACCCCCCCCCACCCCCCCTTTCTCCCGAATGCGAGGACATCGTCATCTACTTTCAAGCGCGCGCCCCATCACGCTGCAGGCGCACAGGCGACGTCTACAAAGTGGACCTAGCGTTCTCGTTCAACCTCGGCTTTTGGCTCTTTCTGAGTTGTACGGTTCGTGGATATCAAAGCTAGCACATGAATGGGCATGTATTAACAGGGCCACAGTGTTACGAGTGATGTGCATTGTTTAACATAGTCATGAAATCAATGCATCATGTCTTGACCTTTGCTATGCTTCCTTTTCTTTCGTAATGTTTCCTTGCCTTGACTCGCTATGCAATGATTGATTGATGGCGCTAAGAGATAAAAAAGGAAAGGCAAGAACATTAGCCCGATGCACGTCCTATTTGCTACCCTACGCTGAGAAAAGGAGATAAAGGAGCGAAATCAGTAGAAGGAAGAAAAAGAGTTACAGCTGCGCGCGCACGTGAAAGTGCACCCCGAATCTTCAAGTTGTCACAGTGATTTGTCGAGGAACTGCGCCAATGCTCTCGCTGCTTCCTCTGCCAGCGACGTACATGACTGCGCTCCGAAGACTTTCGCCTCTGAAAACGGTATTTATATTTAGTGCAACGTAAGACGAAGTGTAACTCGCAAATTAAGCTTCCTCGTTTACACTCTACACTTGGCCACGCGCACATCGTGCGTCAAGAAAGCTGCGCAGTACTAATGGTGGGTTTTTAACTTATGATCACCAACAATCTGGTGTAAGCGCATAAGCTTGTGCATGGTGTATTACATATTTTATTGACTGACTTCGCGGGTACCAGCACGCACTCCACGTGAACATTAAACCTTTCTATTCCCGCCTTTCATGCGCAAGGTGTCAACAGGACGCTTTTCTAGTTAACCTCCCTGCCTTCCTCCCTCCACATTGTCTTTCTTCGCCCGATATGTAAATTCGACTGCGCGAATTATCTCTGGCCGACCTGCTTGCAAATTTCGGCGCTTTGGTGCTGAAGTTCACTTTCCTCATAGTTTTTCCGCGCTATGTATCATCGTTACGCCGATGTGGAAGTTTAAAGTTTACAGGGGGAGGTCAATTACAATAATACAGGGGAGGTCCGACAGTTCAATACTGTCAAGGTGACTTCCTTTGAAAGCTAAGATCTTCATATTTAGCACTCGAATCTAGAACGTCTGACTTGTGTAATAGAGCCACTGCCGTCTGCATCGTATCCTCGTGCCCAATGCGCCCTCTCCCTTCTACCCTTTAAGGTTCCTCGATAAAGTTCCAACGCCCCTGTTTCTTTCTCTGCTAATGCTTTACGTTCCTCGTTGCTCTTTCCAAAATTCGTCTTCACTTGCTTCCTTCCTTCCTTCTTCCCTAATTGTGGCGCTGCCTTGCCGACCGGAATAGAAATGCCCTTATCCTTTTTCGATCATTGGGTTTCTTTTTTCTTCTTCCTTGCCATCGGAAGTAACGGTCTTCTTTTTACCCTTTCTAGACGCTAATTATTATTTATTATGGCGAAGGACTGATAAGAACGGCAGAACCGTGTGCAAGTGCGTGTGCACACGTGCGCGTGCTCCCGTGTGAAGTTTCTTTTCCTTCCACAAATCAAGCGCGCCGCGAGAAGTGCCCGGCAAGAAGAGCGATTGGAGAGTGCGCTCATCATGTAATGCAACGAGTCCAGGCGTGAGGGCGAGCTTCCACAACTCTCAACTACAACGATTCCTGAGCTCACCGCACCCCACGGTTCGCTTGTTTGAGTTCAAGGAAGGTTTGTTACAATTTCTCTTTGTTCGTGTGCCCATTTATTCGCCTGTTTTTTTCTTCTTCTTTTTTCCCCTGGGTAGCCTTTGCTATGCGCTATTTCCTGATCTGCAATTCGGCATGTGTATAATTATAGGGAGCCGAGCACCCTATCAATCGTTTTATTTTCTCCCGGTACTGGCGGAGTTCTCAAGGTTCCAAAAGATGCGTGC
Organism: Dermacentor albipictus; assembly: GCF_038994185.2. NCBI lineage: Eukaryota > Metazoa > Arthropoda > Arachnida > Ixodida > Ixodidae > Dermacentor > Dermacentor albipictus. Next base: position 195,924,373 of record NC_091821.1, on the reverse strand, counting down.
TAGGAGGCTGTAGGATGTTGATTGCAACAACAGGAAGACGGAGGACAGCATTTTTCAAAATAAGACTTCAGTGTCTGCTAAACTTAAAGAAAGTGTATGTTAACGTTTTCTTTCCTCATCCTGTTTTTGTTTTTTCTTCGTTGATGCCAGACGCTTCGGTGCTAGCGGTGCACCTTTGTGTCGGCACAGAAGAAATTAAGCGAATACGTTTTTTCCCCAGAAGTGCGGCTCGTTCTTATTTAGTGGAGTTTAGTTCTCAACAACAATAGCAAGCAGGGACGGATATTCAGCAAGTATTCAGTGATAACTACTTCAGACTGCGTAGTTGACGTAATTACGAGCATGCTTAATAGAGTTTTAAATAAGGCTATTACAAGAGAAATAAAGTTAAGGCTACTAATTTTGTTAAACCATACTCGGTGCACTTTTCCAATGTCCTACTGCTCTAAACAAGTGTGGGTTAGGTTTATAAGTTTTGTCAACAGCATTTTGCGATCGCATTAGAACACATTGATTTACTTATTACTTAGCAGGACATTTTTATGGTCAGTGCGGACGGAAAGACAGTTACGAGGATGCTTGTAAAAGGGTGACAAGTAAAGATAAGAAGAGAACACGAAAACTATAGCTAGAGAGTTTGAGGAAATAACGAGGAAAATAGGGGTGGATTTCTGACCGTATGAAGTGATTTCTTTTCATTTTCCAACATATTTTTATATTGTTGTTTCCGCTATGAAAGAAGGAGTAGCCGTCACCATTAGAAGGTGACTACGTCTCTTTCTTTTATTTTCATATCAATAAAAAATAATAATAAAGTGGAGGGGGGGGCGAATTTCCGTGTGCAGTCATGCTTCAAAGACAGACGCGGTTGGCGTCTTGTTTGTGCGCTCGTTTTCGTGTTGTTCAGGAACAAGAATGATATGCTTGCATCAAACGGGGCCGCCGTCATTCGCCGTCATGGTGCAGCACATTTGGAGACCGATTTCGGACATGTCCGTATAGTGCTGTAGCTAGCCTGCTGATATCCGCACTACGAGCCTGCATGCCTTTCGGCAGTGAGCGTACACCAGATTCCCCCACACGTGCTAAGCGTTCGCACCACCTGGCTCTCCAGAAGCTGCTCGATCCGCAGTATCACCAAATCGCCGTTTAGGGCTCGCTGCATTGGGCACGTGGGAAGGCGCCTTGCAGGCGCCACGCGCTTATGAAAGTGACGTCTCCACCAATCACTACGGTTCCTGCACTGCGAGAATGGCAAGTGTTGCATCATTAGGGACGCACTTCGCGGCGCACTCGATGCCTTTCGCGGCTGCCGCAATTTCGCACGCGCGATGCCGTGCAGCTCTTAATGGCAGATGGTCGCGCCTGACCACGTGCTCCTTTCTTTCGTCGGTGCCTCTCCTTCCGTGCGCTGCCGACGCCGTGTCCCTTGTTCCGGCCGCTCCCTCTGCTTGTCCGGACTCTTTGGCGTGGGCTGACTGCGATTACGCACTCGTTCCCGAAATGAGCGCGCGCTCTTGCCACCGTTCGCCGTAGAAAAATCGCGCGGCATCGTATACGCCCCCCCTCTACCGCGTGGTCTTGGGACGCGCGTGTCGCTTGTTCTCCTTCCACTCCTTTGTTTGTTCCCTTCCTAGTGGCACGCGAGCGCCAACTTGCGGGCGCGCTTTCCTTGCTTTCCCCACTGTCCCCCCCCCCCCCGCTCCTCTGCCACCCCCTTCCCTTTCTCGCGCGGGGTTGCATCGGCTTTCTTTGTTTCTACGGGGCGTCCTGGCTGGCTCGCTGTCGATGCCTCGAAAATATTCAGCACGCACGATATTCGCCGATCTATAATGCGGCGGTCTTTAACGTCGGAAGGCAGCCAGCCGTACACAACTCAATTTAGGCCGGAGGCTCAAGGGTCGCTTGCCGTTGGCAAAGCTGGCGCGCAGCCGAAAATGGTGGCCTGCGGGCGACTCTGTTGGTGCTTCGTTCGTGACGACTCGGAAACGCTCTCTATTGGTCGCCCGCGCTGCTATTGCTTGAATGCGTCGAACAATGCTGACCACTCTCAATTCTATTGAGGCTCAGGCCCTAAATATGTACCACGGGAGTGATTTGTGCAGCTGTGTATGTTTTATTATCTGTGAACTCAAGCACACGTCAATCCACCAAGGTAATTATTGAAGGCGGTTCGGGCGCCTTTATGTAGTTCTTGCATATATTCTTTGGTCGCAACAGGATACTATCATTTGCATATTGGAACACAAACCCCCACACACACTAAACAAAAAACAAAAAATTGAATTGAATTTCTTGAGGTATACTACAGACCACTCAACTGCGACACTTTATCGCTGGAGATTATAAATTTTGTTACCTGCTATTAACAAAGCTAGAAACGAAGGTATCGGAAACATTAAAGAATTATCGGTAAGCATGTACCTAAACACAGCTGAAAAGTGGCCATGTCAACGGCATGGTGATTTACCTGCTGTGGAATGAATATGGTACGTCTCGATTTACGGTACCTTTTAACGGGATAACAATGGGCCAGCAGAAATTCTTCGCCAACTTGCTTGGTTTTGGTTGGTCGGTGATTGCCTTTACAGAGTTTCCAGATAATGTGGTACCCCACATGAACGCTTATGGCCCCTTTCACTGTATGGATGGATGCTATGAGAGTCCCCTTTGGAACAGGGCGATGAGTTGCGCCACCAAGTTCTTATTATATTGTCTAATGTCCTGCCTACGTTAAAAAAAAGAAAAAAAAGGAAGCATAAACCCCACGAAGAATTCCCATCACCAAACTTTCTGAACCCCTATTGCGAACTTTGTTTTTGTGCGCCTTCGTTGTTTGCCGTTTCCCTACTTCCACCAATCTTCCAATCGCCTGTTACTAACCTCTATTGCCTATATGTTTACTTTCCCCCTGCTCTCGCTAAACCCAAGGGCTTCAAGGAAGCCAGAGGTGTCTAAATCAACCATTGGGTAGATATCTTCACATACCAATAAAATAAGCTCCATCGTTTCTCTAGCTTTACCGCCCCAAGCACACGCTTCTTCTTCCTTATTGTATCTTGCTTTGTAAGTGCGTGGTCTAAGGCATTCTGTTCTCGTTTCGAAAAGTAATGAGCTTCTCTTCGAGTTATCATAAATTGTTTCTTTCCTGATTTCATTTTTTCCTCTTAAGTTGTTACTCATAGCAGGTTTCTTTTCCATTGCCGCCTCCCATGAAATTATCTCCGCCTCTCTGACTTTCCGCTTGACGTTCTTTGTTGCCATGTCGCTCACCATACCGGTCGCATACTTGCTGGTAAGCTTCCTAGTTATTTTCCTCCACTGAGAATCAATGTTTTTCCTGTACAAATATCTGAAAACTCTACCAGCCCATTTACTTTCTTCCATATTCCTTAGTCGTTCTTCATAATCAATTTTACTGTGAGCTTTCCTCGCTTCAAAACTTGTCCAGCCCAAATCACCCTGCACAGCTTCATTTGTAGTCTTCCCGTGAGCGCCCAATGAGAGGTGTCCCACTGACATTTGGTTGCTATCGGGTCCTGATTGCACCCCTGACTTCAAGCAAACAACCGCATTTTGAAATGTACACTCCTGAGCAAAAGTATACAGGCGAGGGACTGCGTGATAAAGCCAATTTTTTTCTCTGCCTGTGAATGCAACTTGAAATTGAGGACTGCAGTCCAAACTTGGAATTGCGAACTTTCCAGTGTGCCCGTCAATATCAGTTTATGCATGTTAATTACAAAGAAATTTAGCTTTTTCGGCAACCCTGTAATTCGTATATGTTTGCTCATGGGTGTAACTCCTGGAACCGTTATACTATTACATGTGTCGTGGAGCACCTCGTACCTATTGTATCCCCATAGGGCTCTGTGTTTCATTACGGCCGCGTTTCTCTTCCCTTTTGCTGTTATTCTTTTTTCCTGTGTTTGCATAAATATATATATATATATATATATATATATATATATATATATATATATATATATATATATATATATATATATATATATATATATATATATATATATATATATATATTGCCTTCATTTATCTATATACCAAAGTATTTATATTCTTCTACCGGAGGTCTTTCCTGGCCCTGTACTGACACTGTCTGTTCCCTGTTTTCATTGAATACACTAACACCTGATTTTTAACGCTAAATTTTAGACCTAAATTCTCGCGTGCCTGTCCGCGGATATTAGCCAGACGTTGCATATCAGTTTGCTTGTTAACTAGCAACACAATTTCGTCCGCATAAACCAAACCTGGAAGGTGCTGCTCTACTCCTGATTAAACGCGATATTACTTCCCTCTGGCGCCCTTTCCATCCTTACGATGTACATCATAAACAGCAGCGGGGATGGAGGGCACCCCTGTCTCAGTCGCTTGTTGATATCAACTTGCTCCTCGCTCCTCATGCCTTCCTATTCAACGCAAACCATATTTTCTACCTAAATCTCTCTTGTATTGCACTTCCATTGAGCAAGGCCGCCACCTGGCGGAGGCCGATGAAGCAGTTCTTATAGCGTGGCTTCCGTTTCATGTCTTAAGCTCACCAGTGGCGTGTGCAGTCGGCTTTTCTTCGCTGTCGTTTGTTTCGCAGTTGTAAAGCACTCGTGATTACCTGTCCAACTGCTCCAAAGTAGAAAATAAGCATAGGACCTCCCTCTGTCGTCTCTATGCTCTAACATGATGTGTTATTCTCCCACTGACTATGTTCACGTGACTGTCGGAACTTCCCTCTGCCTCAGATATCTCGGCTTCCTTGCCGCTCAGCTTTTAAAGTGAGCCTTGTCTAAACGGACAGATTAGTCGCTGTGGGGCGCATAACTCAATGTAGCGTTCTCATAAAAGTCTTTCTTTAAAAATCACTTTATTATAAAATGGTCATTGACATACATGCGACAGCAGCGCAAAGCTGTTTAAGTAAAATTTGTGCTGGTCTGGTGACCGTACCCAGGACCACCGCCTCTCCAGGGCGGTCGCTTTACCATCCGAGCTGACCTGGAGGCTAGCAGACGGTAGTGCGAGGGCGAATTAATCGACAACTTGAAGCGCGGGGATACTTTAATAGATGACAGTTTTTCCGTTCATGAACCTTCCTCCGCCTTGCGGGTGTTCGCCGAACTGATTTGGCGCAATCAGTTTATTATTCTGAAGTCTGAAATTTAAGCAGGATGCGGGACAGAGGAATGTCTCATGATCACGCACAGGAAATACAGAGCAGTCGCTAATCATTAGTGCATACATGGATATTTATTGCCCCGCCGCTGCATGATTTTTCTCTTATAGAAGCATTCGTATATCGCCTATTTCCGCTAAGGTACGGAAGCAGTTGCTCCGATAATATTACAGTGTCACCTGATTCCTTTTTATCCCAAGCACCGAAACGCAACACAGGTAATCTTAATAGTCAATCTACACGATCGCTTTCATCAGTCCACTGTTACTGTATTCAGTTAACTGATTTTTCTCAGCGTAATGGTTACCTTCGGATGCAATACATAAAAAAAGGAACATGGTTGCAACACTGAGTGTACAAATGTTACTAATTTTTTACTTCTTCTTGCACTGAAGCGCTGCCTAAATGAAAGACCGCGGATGTAAATGGTAACAGGCGCGAGTCATCCTTGATCATTGAAGTAATAATAAGAAATGCTTCAGTTCGCCTAATAATCTTGCACACCAGGTGTTTCTTTTCATGTGGAACACTTGAAGAAACTGTCATATCTAGGCCCCTGCCATTTCTTTCAGATAATCTAGGTGGCTAAGCGGACATTAACAACACAAATAATGTCAGTGATAATGTCATTAATTAACTAAAATTAACTAACGATATTTAATTACTCACTTTTGGGTACATGTTGTAATTGCAAAATCGAAGGCGAGGAGTAGTTAAGTCATGTCTGCTTAATAGAAATCCTAAGACTAGCACCACTCTTGTGATACAACCGTCTCCATAATCTGCAAATGCTGTCACGGCCCGTATCCAGTTAAGATCGTGCGCCGAACTCTTAAGGGACGTGTTTTTTTTTTTTATACTGTTAACTGGAACACCAATGTATTTCGTCGCACACTTTAAGGTCGCATGTCTCGAAAGGGGTGCTAGATTTAGGATTTATTTAACGAAGCTTTGCGGACAGTTTTGTTACTTCTAGGCTTCAATTTCGCAATTACAAAATGTACCTTAAGGTTATAATGTTTATCAAGTTAATTAGTAAAGTTTTATTAATTAGTGAAAATATTGTTGAAAATTTTCTGGCCGCTAATGTCCACCTAGCCACGTAGACTACCAGCGAAAACGGCAGAGACGTAGATAGGACAGTTTCTGAAATTGTTTCCCACAAAAAAAAAAAAAACTCAGTGCCCCTTCACTCTGTGAAGAAGGATGACCAACGAAGCTGTGTATGTGGGCCCTTTAATGGCTAACTGAACCTCCGCCGCAGGTCTGCCCGGCATTGCACTATCTCCCGGATCGGCCCATGTATGGCGAGTTTTTTGCTTACCACGCCAACAACGACACAAAAATGTCCTTGGACGGTAGAAGTATACAGCTGCGCTGTAAGACACACACAAAAACATGGGATTCAGTAAACAAAAGCTTCTATCGAGGGAGACTTATATATTAGTGAAAAATTATGAGCAGACTTTTTTTTATGGAAATCCAAACGTATCAATCGGTCTTGTAGTGCCCCGGCCATCTGCCGGCAACGCCGGCGTCAGCAGCGGCCGCATCTAAGAAGCGGATCGGTCAACTGAAGGGCAGCGACAGCGAGGGCACCCATGTCTACTGTCTCAGCAGTGAAGACCCTTCCGACGCCGTCAAATTTGTGCGGAGCCGCAAAGCGAAGAGAAACAACACCAAAACGTCTTCGTTGTCAAGCACGCAAACTGTAGGACAAATGCAGAGGCCGGACGCCAATACTACCATATTTGTGCCCGTGCTTCCCACCGTGAATATGAAGCGACTTAACAGGCAATCTGTGTCGAAGTCAGTGGAAGCCCTGGTTCCAAACGAAATAACCGACATTCGAGGGAACACCCGAAAAAATCTGAGTGGTGATTGATGTTCTGCATGCGAATGCTTTGGTCATTCTACGCAATGTAACAGACCTTGATAGCCCTTCAGGTACTTCCTACGTCCTCCTGGGATCTGATGTACACACCGGTGTTCTCTACGGTGCAGACGTGGCCATCCTTAATAAGGACTTGCCGATTAAGCGAATGATGACGTCATCGTTGATGTTATCCGGCTGGGCAGTTCACGCTGCGTGAGGGTTGAACTCAAGGGTAAATAGCTCCCCTCGGACGTTAAGGACACTTCAGACATGCTTTGCGGCCCTTCACTCCGAAGCCTCTTTAATGCTGCAGCTGCATGAAACCGGGGCACCTAAGCAACATCTGCGAGAACCAGGCAGTATGACCCACTGCGCTGGGCTACACGCGGCAGATAAATGTGGTGCCACTGTCATGAAATGTTCGAACTGCAGCGGGTGTCATGAGGATTCATCGAAGAAGTGCGCACATACTAAGAAGAAATGACCGTCTTGAAAGAGATGGTGAGAGATCATTCATCTCATCGAGAAGCTACCGCTAAATTCAGGAAGCGATGTTCCCGTCGCCGACGTTCTAATTCAAGGAAGGCTGCTGCCTATGCTACACGCTTGCCTCGTCCTACATCATCACCTCCTCCTCTGCCGCCAAGGTCATGCACTGCGGAAGGGACTGTGAAGGACAAGGCGGCTCAGAATACCCCATATGCCAAAGCTTCGTCGGCACTACCAAAACGGCAGCAATAACCAACAGAATCTCAGCAAATTTCTGATGGACAACCCCCGTCATCTACTGTGGTTGACTTGTAGAAGGACTTGTAGTTGGGCTGTTTGCTTGCTGACATAATGTAGCGCGAAGACGCAATTACACAGAAGGAACACAGAACACGTCACAGGAGCTACTAACAACTTTATGTGAAAGACAGCGAGAAGACTATATATACTGTTCTCAACATGCAGGCGCACTTATTACTACCGAGGGCTATTATCAGGGCTGGCAAGATCACCTGACAGATCTAAAGAAAGTAAGCTCCGTGTTGTACAAACAACATAAGTCTGGCGTACGCAAGCACTACTTTTTTGTTTTAAGTAAAACGCTTCTAATAGCTCACGCGCCATTTTGTCTTTACTTCTGCCCAGGATTCTCACATCATGAAATACTGGCTTACAATTGCAGGCTTCACAGCGCGCTGAAGGATGCGCAGCGACATTTTGAGAAGTTGTAGTCACTTATCAGACAGTATTCCATCAGGGTATACATCAGCAGCCACAGGTGCACCTTATTATCTCGAGGATAGCTAAGAAGGCCGATCACCCAAGAAAAGTTTTAAAATAAACGACGCTGCTGCTGTTGAATTAGACATATGGGGACCTAATGCACGTCTATACTAAAGAGTCGGTCTCGTCCACCAGCTCAACAAGTGCCTTTGTCCTTCCGGCTATGCTAGTCAGAATGCAATTTAAATTGTCGCATATAACAACATCTATGGCGACAGAGCTTGCTTCCCTGCGTACTGTTATACAACACCTCCTACAAGAGCGACCACGTAAATGGGTCACATTTTACGACTCAAGGGTAGCCCATCAAAGTTTGTAGTTTACTCTACGCCACATGAGTCACGTGAAACTAGTACAGGAGATGAGAACTGATCACCATCAACCTCGTGAGAATGAATGCGACGTAATATTTTAATGACTGCCGGGATATGCCGGCATTACCGATAATGACTTGGCCGATGAGGCGGCCCTGTTCACCCATGAACGAACCCGCGCGGTTCCGAACACTCTAACAAGAATGGACGCTGTAAGGAGACTATATTTCCTGGCTCGGCCTATCTCGCACGCTCATTGGTCGTCTCCTAGTTCCCCGAACTGTCGCCTGGGTAGCCTTGTTCCTTCGTTAAAGCTGCAACTGTCATCAAGAATTTACCTCTTGCATGCAACGTTTTTATGCTGCCTCTTCATAGGTCGGAGTTGCATTCACTAAAGCATATTCGATCCGCATTGGAATGTCAGACACCCCTACGTGCGACTCCTGCGGCATCGAATAAAATGTTGAACGCCTCCTGTGCTATTGTTCGCGTAATGACGTCCCGCGCCGCCCTCCCTGGACAGCATTGAGCCGCCTAGACTCAAGACCGTTTTCAGAAGCCAAGATTCTTGGAGCATTGCCGAGTGCCTCGCTGACGCAGATATCATACGAAGACGTTGTTGCAGTATTTGAAGTCGACATGTCTGTGCTCCTTCGAGTATGCGCGCGACAAGTGCTCTCTTTCCCTCTTCATTTCTTTTTCTCTTTTTAGCCCGTTACCTCTTCCCCCAGAGCGGGGTAGCAAACCGGACGTGTGTATGGTTAACCTCCTTGCCTTTCATTGCCTCTCACTTTCTATCTCTCTATCATCAGACTTCACCGATTCTGCCAACTGTGAACTCATTTACGGCGACAGCACCATGTCGCAGCGGGCGCCACCATCTTGCTTGCTTAAGTTCCTCCCAATAGGTGTACCTACCTAATCACCACCTTCTCCTTTACGATGCACAGAACGTCGTCTTCGCCACTATTCCGTATTGTTCCATCTTAAATACATTCACAGTACACTCATATTAAACTTGACATGCAATAAACACCCTGCTTACAGGAAACCGCATGAAATAAACAGAAAGTAGTTTTTGTCTTGGATTCCTGGAGAAGGCTTCAGGCTTGGGAAATCAGTTTCACTCTTTGAGCTCCATTTGAATTCGTCTGACTCTCTGCGACTCTCCGTCTTTTTCTTCGTCGTATTTTTCTCATCCTTTCTTGTTGGCCCCAAGATAAGCGTTTTCTTTCGCGTTATTGCCGCCACCCGCGTAGGACACTTGCTACAACTAGCTGGACGGCCACCACTACAGTTTGCACAAAGAAAGTTCTCGCTGCACGCGCATGTTTTGAAATCATGTGGTCCTCCACATCTCTTAGACCGCTGCTCACCACGGCAGTACTTGGCCACATGTCCATAGCGCTGACACTTGAAGCACCGAGGTGGTGTCTCAACGTAGTCAATGGTTTCATGTCTTGTGAAGCCCAAGTTGATCTTCTCTGGACGCTCTGTGTTTGGAGCGAACGTAAGAACCGCGATGCTGGTTCGCCTGGACCCTCAATCGGATTCGGAAGTTTGGACGCGTCGCGTGGCTCTCCTTGCATGGTAAATACCTTGTGGCTTTAGGTATTCCAACAGCTTCTTATCATTGTACCACTTTGGTACTCCTCTAATAATGCCCGTGTTTTGCAGGTACGAATTGGGCACTCGTGCTGAGATTGCAGTCCCTGAGATTGACTTGCAACTGAGAAGGGAGTTCACATGCTCTTCTGTCTGTACATTTAGAAGCAGCGCTCCTTGAGCAGTAAATCGGCTCCTAACTGGCGATGCGCCAAGAATTTTCTCAATTTCCATAGACAGAATAATGGGATTCACTTTTTTCAGGTCGGCTCCTTCTGTGGCAGGGGTCATAATCACTGGGATTCTGACGGCCCTCTCCTTGCGGTGGCGCACAAGCCTGAAGCCTTCATTTTCCAGATCTGTGATGTCAGCTATGTCACAATCATCAATAAGCGTAGACTCGTCGTCTTTTTCTGTAGCCTTATATCGCTTACATTCACGGTTGCTCTTAGGGTCAGTCGGTTGCCTCTGGCCGGGTGTCAGGTCAGGTCAACGTTACTAGACTACCTTCAGTTGTAAAACTCTCCGCCCGCGCGCTTAAAGCCGCTGTCGCCACTTCTGTGACAGCCGCCAGATGGCAGCGCGGTTCCATCGAGCTCCGCTGCAGACGCCTCGCCGCAGCCTTGAGCTTGTGCGGACGGGCAGTTTGCGCACGTTTCACGCTCGCTGGCGTTCCCCCATGTCCGAATTAGTGATACAATGAGAACGCGGTATCAACCTACAGCAATAACATTTATCGGGCAAGTTGGTTCGTACTGAAGAAGGGTAAACTGCACGAAAGGAAGAAACACATACAGCGAAGCGCAGAAGCTGCGTTTCTAAAAGTCGTGTGTTTCTTTCTGTCGTCTTAACGTTTCTCGCAGTTTAGGCTCAGGAGCCTGAAGATCTGGCCAAAGTGCGTGATTGCAGGAGAATCTTCATCCCCATCGAAGCTTCTCACCGCGCCAAAGAAGCGCTACAAAAAGAAAGATGAGGTCAGTCTTTGAACACACAAGCCAAAAAAAAAAAATCGTCGGCTCTTTCATTTCGTGAAGATGGTTAACCAGCGAAGCTGAAACGTGCGGCCACTGTGTTTATCACTGGGTTAATCCCGAGGGTTCATTTAGGCATTTCTCAATTATGAGGTTACACACACAATCGGCTGCGACGGACAAAACGACTTCACCGACGGTATGCCCGCAGTCCGCCATTGTTGCTTGCCTTCGATGTCTCGAGTTTGCTCGGCGGCGTGGTTAGCAGCCTTCGCCCGCCATTTTCCGCTTGTGATTCTTCGAAATTAAATTTCTTCAAAATTATATCTGTCCGTTACGTAAGACAATGAGTGGCTTATACTCCCTTAAGCAATGCTTCATATCCCCGTAAACGCGGCCTCCCCATTACGACGGCAGAAGTGAAATTCTACGCTGGAATGATGATTGGCAACGCAGCCAGCTGTGGAAGAAGACGCCGAACGCGGGAGCAGTGGCACGAGCGCGTGCCGTGGATTTCGTAGAAAGTTCCCGGTCGGCAAGAGGAATCGCTCTGTTCCACGCCGAGCGAAGCGTCGCACTGCTGGAAGCACAGAAAAAGTGGCGGGCCGAACTGTCGACATCGTTCCGACAGCCGCCTATGCAGCCAGGTACGCAGCACGTCGGCATCGTCTGCTGATATTCTTAACAAAGCCGGCAAAGGCTACAGTTTCACGGATGACATGCTTGCTGAAATTCGCCGTCAACAACGAACCACAGAATACACCAACGCTGCACCGCGTGCTTAGTCCGCCCCGCCCGCGTAGCCGGCTAGTGAGGAAGTGAAGCTGGGCACGACTGCAGCGCCACGAAGGCGCGGGCGGGTGGCGGTTCCGCGCAACGGCGCCGAGTTTGAAAATTGAAGCTGGTCTAGTAACGTTGGGTCAGGCGTAGTCATGACGGAGCTCTCGCCGCTACCAGATCGGGTTCTTCTGCAGGCTCCTATCGAAGCGACGGGAGGCGAAGGCGCCCCCGGCCTCCGGTAACGAAGGTATCTTGGTGAGTCGTCCGACGTCTTCGACAATTCTATTTGACGAAACGTCGAAAAAAATACTAAAACACTAGAAAGCGAGACAGCAGTGCGACTGTGTCGAACCAAACTTCTTCTGCTTATCGAATTCCTAAGAGAGTCTGGTTTGATGGACATAAGGTGAAACCCTTCAGCGGTATTGTAAGAGGCGCTCGGGCGGACCAATTGCCAGCCTTGATCGCCAGGCTAAACCCGCCTGTTGATACAATTCACCACCCCCACCACCAGCACCACCACAAAAAAAGAAAAAAAAAGAAAAAAGAAACCGCTACTACGCAATCCCCGCGCAACGGGCAACTTGCCCATAAAACAAGCTAAAATGACATAAGCAAGTTGTAGTGTCGTTTGGCACTGCACCTTGTCGGCGTCCTCATAGGTTGTTTTGCGGCCAACTAGAGTTATAATGAGCTTCTCCTATGCGCCACTTAAGCTTTTGCTGCAAGCAGGCTCCGACAAGATATGATTTCACCCACCTATGCCCGCGCACGCACGCACGCACGCACGCACACACACACACACACACACACACACACACACACACACACACGCACGCACGCACACGCGCGCGCGCGCACACACACACACACACACACACACACACACACACACGCGCGCGCGCGCACACTTCTAAACAGTTTTCGTGTGCGTGAACAATTTATGAGTGGTCTTGAGTCTGGAAACGTTAGCCACTGTGTTGGGCCAGCACTTGGGCGCCTGGCGTGATTGCACTGAAACAGTGTTGTGAATCACGGCTCTTTGCGAAATTGACCCAAAAAGCAAACACCTTTATGATAATTCTGTGTAACGACATAAAAAGTTGATCGCACGAATTTAATTATGATTCCTTTCGGAAATACGGCAGAATTAAATTATAGCCACATGAATATATTATTTGCCTTGGAGATAGAGGACCAATGCAAAACAACCCCTCACGCCATAGTCTATCGGCTCTCTTGTAAAGAAGCATATGGCGCAAAAACATGTTACTCGAGCCACGGAACACTCCATGGCATGATGTGCATGTGTTTACTGTAGGCATTTAACTCCGAGTCGGTGCCTATAGTTACGCTAGTCGCGCAGCTTTTCACCTCACCTACTCGATTGTCCATGGAACTGACAAAAAAAAAAGTTTTGACACCCCTGCGTGTTTGCTTTCTATAAAAAATTTTCGACACTCCACCACAGCCCACGGCCAAGAGCGAAAGTGGCACAGGGGAAGGGGAGGACGGAGGGGTGTTACAGGGGAGGAAACGACGGGGCCTGACGACCAGCCTCGCGAAAGTGATCGTCTCGCGAGAACAGCGCGACAAGTGGGGGAAGCGTGGCACTCGCGCGACGCTGCATCTCTGAAAGCGGTGCCAGCGCTACGTCGCTTCTCGTTCCGCCTCCCAGCTACTTTTCTCATTTTCTTTCCTAGGGTTTGTTCCTGCTTCTCTCTTCGCTGTCCAGTGCCCATCGGCGAGCCCGTGCCCTAGGAGGCCGCTGTCAAAAACGAGAGGCTGTCTCATCATTATCAGATACACAACACGCCGCACACATCGGTCGCCTTCTCTCGCTGCCGCCGACTGCGTTCTCCGCTCGCTCGACCGGACCACGGGCGCGCGCACAAACACGAAAGCGGTTTGTTTGTTTGTTTGTCCGCGCGGCGGTCTGGTAATGCGGTGGTGCCTACAGCGCGGAGATGCCACCCTCCCCTTCTCCCATCGGCGGCGGCGGTGCTCTGGAGTGTCTGGTCGGATGTGCGCCGTGGGTGCCGGGGGGGGCGCCCCTTTGTTCTGCATGGAGCTGGCCCCGGCTCTACCGGCTGCCGAGCTGGGCGGCCGTCACTTCGCCCCGTGCTCCTTCCTTTTGCGGATCCAAATATAATAAGCAAGCGCCTATGGGCGAGACAAACCAGTGGCAAGTAAGCGATCACGCGTTGCTCGGATCCCCGCGTCTCGCTCTCTTCTTGGCTCGTTCTCTTTTCCGGCTTTTTCCCACATCGATTAATTCCTTCGGACCCCTTCTAAGCCCACATTGATCGCTAAGCTAGCCGCAGTCCCATCGCTATCTTGCCCGCCACGAGAGAAGGCTGACTATAAGCGCTCTTTTCTCAGCTTTTTATTTGCGAATCGAATTGCCATACAGCATACCATCTTGCATGATTTGCCGACAGTGCCAAGAGGATCTCATTAGTCGAGATGAAAGGAAGGACAAAGACAACACTCGGTGGATTTCTTAACTTTTTTGAGAAGGAGTAAAATCGCAACGAGAGAGAGTTATGTAATTTATTTGAAGGAAGACAGAGAGGTCGGCCTGAGCTAGCGTGATCTAGCCTGCTACTCTGCATAGATGAAGTGGAGAACGGGGACGTAAAGGCTGCCTGAGGGGCGATGATGACATAGAAGAAGGATGCACAACGGATGAAGGCAAGTTCAGCATTCTCATGGTTATCGACAAAGTCGAAGAAAGTAATTCGGAAGTGTCATCCGCCTTCAAGAGCATGGCTGGAGTCACGATGCCAATTGAAACAGCAACAAGTCTATAGTGCTTGCTTGAAGCTGCTGCTCAGACATCGGAGTCTCAGATTGCGTGCTTACCTAAAGTGCGTGTTACGCGCATTTCCTTTACGCACGTGTGGACATCAGAACCATTTTACTTTACCTTGACTTTGTGGTATTTTGCCACGAAGGTCATGGTATCGGCGAGAAAAAACACGGGAACATTCTTAAAAAGCTTGCCCCCTATTCAACAAAGTAGTGTATACGACATTTGCTTATCTTGTTTTTTTTTTCATCGGGAAAAGAACAGCAACAAAAAGAAACCTCACAACTATTTGTAACCTTTTACGAAACACTCAGCAAATACCACATCAGCAACCAATGTTCACCTCACAAACACCCATTGCTTGCACATTGTTTGTTCAACCGTTACACGTGTTCTGTACCTATTGTGACCAAATATTTTAAATGAATTCTCCAGCTTTCGACGGTTTCGTCTGCATAACAAGACGACTACAACATCTACGGAAGTAGTGGCAATAAGAGAGGCCTTAGAGTGGTGTTGAAAGAAAGCGCTTCTAGAGTGTTGGCTCTTCACACTGCCGAGCTCTACACTTTAGCGCAAGAAAACGGCCACCACATCACATTTCAGTGGATCCCTAGTCACTGTGGTATACAGGGCAACGAACTGGCCGACGCCGAAGCGAAGAAAGCACTCGAAGAACGAGAGTCGCTGCTTTCAATTCCTTTTTCAAGAGCGGACGCCAACTGTCTCCTCTCCAGTGTCATCCGAAAATTGACAGCAAAGCACTGGGACAATCCGGATAATCGCCACAGACGACTCCAGAGATTGGACCCCACCATGAATTTTAGGCTACCACCAAAAATTCAACGAAGCTGTGCCAGTCTTCTGCACAGACTAAGGCTGGGGGTAGCGTTTACGCGCGGATACGTGCACCTCATGCGACGCACCGAGTCTCCACACTGTGAGGTGTGCAATGTGACTGAGACTATAGGTCATGTGCTTTGTGACTGCCCTAAGTTTGTGGAAGAGCGTGATAGGTTGGTCAAGGACCTTACGCGTCTCGACAGCGCACCGTTGTCAGAGGATGTTATTTTAGGCTCTTGGCCAGACGCTCAGTCTAGTTTCAAGGCCATCAAGGCATTACTGAACTTTTTAAAAATTACGGGCCTGGACTGCAGACTTTGAGCATGCCAAACTGCTTGCCATATGTTCTCCATCTTCCTTCTATCGTCATCGTCACCCGTCATGCACCTCTTTCTTCCCTCTTTCTTTCCCTGTTCCCCTTCCCCCAATGCCGAGTAGCTGGCTAGAGGAATATACCTCAGGCCGACCTCTCGGCATTTCGTGTCATTAAACTTCTTTCTCTCTCTCTCTCTCCAGCTTTCAATTTTGCGCTGCCCTAGCCGTGCATCTTTTTGCAATGTCCTCAGCGCGATCATCATCCGAAGACGTCATATGTCACACCTCTGCTCCAGGCCAAGTGCGGCTATTTTCTCAATCGCTCATCTCAGATTCTTCACCTGCGCCTCCGCTAGCACCGCAATAAAATGAAGCGCTGGTTATTCTTAACTATAACATAAATGCATTTCACCACAAATTTTGAAGGCGAGATCATTGCCAATCTATATCTACATTGAATTCGCATTATTACACAAAGAACGTGTACGTAGTCAATGAGATCCTTCATAGGTCTTGGAGATCTCACGGCTTTACGCGGTGCTGCTCATTTAGTACACATTCTGTTACTCGTGTCTATGTTATTGCGGCCTAATGTGTTGAACAACGACACAAGTCGATATTAATAAATCATGCATATTATAAACATCTCTTACCACATGTTCACGACATATCGAGGTCACAGGCCACGTGAGAATTCTCCTTAAACAAACAATGCGTCAAGTGTATAAATTACATGGTTACCGCTTATGTCGCATTTTTATAGAGGAAACTGCTAAACATTTATGCTTCATTCAAAATGTCGCTAAACTGGAAGCACTGGGTTCCAGTTACCACATAAGAGAGAGAGAGAGAGAAGGCTGTACAAAAAGGCGGGGAGGTTAACCAAAGGTAGTTCTGGTTGGTATATCGGGAGACAGTCGGCAGAGTTCGCAAGGTCTGTCATTTAGGCCTGCAGGCCTTAGGAACATGAACAGCACAGATATGATCTTCTTCGCGGAGTTACTTTGGTAGCACCGGTCTAGAACTTTTTCTTTCTATAGCGGGTGGTCCACTCTATGCTGAGCACAGCGCACGTCCCTTGTTTCTCTGTACTGTAGTTTGGACAGACAAAAAGAAGCTGGGTGAATGTCTCCTTTCAAATGCACGTGTGAAACGCAAATGAATGCACGACAAGACTCTTCCGTGCCATAAATCGAATACAAACGCTAGAGAACGGGCTACCTAGGTAACTGAATAGCCTTACACAGAAGGAGCTCGACTTAAACAGAAAACATGACAAATTATTCTGTTCCGTGAATCCTTCCCGAATTAGTTAACGTGCAGCATTGTAAAGCTAATATTCAGCGTATACGTGCCTTAACATGAATTTTATTATGTGGTCCAGTTGTTATTCGGGGTTACGTATTTGTCCTTTTCCATTTATTTACGTAAGACATATTTTAATTGGCGATTTGTTACTGATGTTTTATTGTGCACTATACGAGGCCAACACCTTTGTTCTGTAAACATATTACGCTCCTATGTCGTCGTCAACAGCCTATTTTTATGTACTGTAGGACGAAGGCCTCTCCCAGCGATCTCGAATTACCCCTGCCTTTCGCTAGCTGATTTCAGCTTGCGCCTGCAAATTTCCTACTTTCAACAACCCACCTAATTTTCTCCCATCCTCGACTGTGTTTCCCTTCTCTTGGTGCCCATTCTGTAACTCTAATGGTCCACCGGTTATCTGCCCTACTCATTACATGGCCTGCCCTGCTCCATTTTTTTCTCTTAATGTCAACTAGAATATCGGATATCCCTGTTTACTCTCTGGTACACACCGCTCTTCTCCTGTCTGTCAACGTTACTCCTAACATTTGTTGTGCCATCGGTCCTTGCACGGTCCTTGTTCTCGAGTTTCTTTGTTAACCTCTAAGTTTCTGCCCCTTATGTAAGCACAGGTCGAATGCCTTGATTATACAGTTTTCTTTTCAAGCTTAGTGGTAAGCTCCCAGTCACAATTTGGCAATGTCTACCGTATGCACACCAACCAATTTTTATTCTTCTGTATGTTTTATTCTCGTGATCAGGGTCCCCTACGAGTAATTGACCTAGATAAACATACTCCTGCACAGATTCTAGAGGATCACTGGCGGTCGTAAATTCCTGTTCCCTTGCGAGGCTATTTAAAATTACCTTTGCCTTTTGCATAGTAATCTTCAACCGTACTCTTACACTTTCTCACTTAAGGTCCTCAATCATTTGTTGCAATTCATCCCCAGTGTTGCTGAACAGAACAATGTCATCTGAGAGCCAAAGATTGTTGAGATATTCGCAACCGATCCTCACTCCCAAGCATTCCATTCTAATAGCCTGAATACTTGTAATCATGCAGTGAATAGCATTTCAGAGATAGTATCTCCTTGCATGACCCCTTTCTTGATAGCTATTTTTCCACTTTTCTTGTGGAGAAACATGGTAACTGTGAAAGTTTTCTATCTATGGCTCAATATGTTCTCATACGCCTCCTGCGCTCCCTTGACTATGCAATCAAGGCAATCAATTAATAGTCAAAGGATAAGAAGAATGACACGTGTCATTGTTGGTTGGATTCTTATGACTTCACACACACACACACACACACACACGCACACGCACGCACATACACACACACACACACACACACACACACACACACACACACACGCGCGCACACGCACGCAAGCACGCACGCACGCACGCACGCACGCACACACACACAAAGCGGGGTACAAAAATTTCACAGCACACAATACACACTTTGGAATGTCTAGAGAAGGCCGCGGTCCGAGAGCAGTCTCTAAAGCGAGTGCATCTCTTACTCTAAATTTTATGCACAGTTCTCGCATCTGCTTGACATAAAACTTGTAGATTAACAGCACATGTGAAATGTCCTCATCTGCTTCACCACGAGCAGATCGTTGAGGAATCAGGGCGCCCGACTTTACATTGGAAGTGGTTGTTGAAGGCAGCGTCTAGTCGGACTCCATAAAGCAAAGTTTCGACGTGTCTCTGTAAGTTAACTAATTCTGAATTTTAGTTTAGGGTATACTGTATACAGAATGAACCTGTTCGCTTCATCATCGAATCATGTTCTCAAAGATAATTCAGTGGAATGTCCGCTGAAGATGCGCCTAATGTTATGGCTGAACAGAGGAATAATTCACTTGTCGTCTTGTTCATGCGCTTATTTTGACTTACGATCTGCCTTGTCGTTCCCGAATGATTCATTGTGATAGGGTACCTACTGAAATACCTAATCACGTGCACAAAATTTCGGGCGGTGTGGGTTTCCGCTATTGAATTCATAATATAATTGTGTGCTATCTTGGCGTTGGTGTTGCATAGAAGCTCTATAGTTCGACTACAGGAGACAACCTAGTTTTAAGGTGCAGTGAACTACGTCGCTTTCAGTACGGAACTTCAGCACACGTTGTTAACATAAGGCTTGACCGAGAATGGCGCACGCTGAGCTGCATTGAATTTACAATTATGCACGCAGGTGTTACACAAAGATGCACGACCGACCTATAGCCCCACGTGCACTAATGTATACTTGTAGTGCTGCGACAAGTTTCATGAACGAGAGCATGTGCGCGTTACGTCATGTAGAGTCCATATGAATGTTTCGCCTACGTTCGGCTTATTTTTACCTTAAAGCTTTTTTCCAACAGTTATTTCATTTTTCGGGAACAGGCACGATGAACATGAAAACGACTAAGTACCACTACGAGCGTTGTATGATACAGATAGCATGCAATATAAATCCTTTGCAGATCAATAAGATGCGTGCAGTAGCTGCGGTAAGTACTTTTTTAGCATACGAGTCGGGTATTTTTACAAATATGCAGTCTTTGGCATAATAGCCGATATTATGTTGTAACAGCCTGAAGCAACGCAGTGGGATGCC
The DNA here is from genome assembly GCF_038994185.2 of Dermacentor albipictus. Lineage (NCBI taxonomy): Eukaryota > Metazoa > Arthropoda > Arachnida > Ixodida > Ixodidae > Dermacentor > Dermacentor albipictus. The sequence continues at coordinate 195,904,469 of NC_091821.1, read as the reverse complement.
TATTCGTTCGCAAGAAGGGGGGAGTCTTATTTAAACGTACACCCCGGTTTCATCGTAGCAATTTCCCTTCCATTTGTTTTGGTATCTGAACGGATCTGCGAATAGGTTTTTTACACATGTAGCAGAGCTGAAGGACGTTTTTTTCTTTTTTCTTTTGCTGCAAATTAAGACACACAAAAAGGGAGGAAACACATGAAGGTACAGGTGGCACTTCCAACTGATTTATTTTGGGTGCTGACCCAGTAATAGATAGATATATTCGCATGTGCAGGCTCTTCCCAAACTTAGGCTGTCCAATGGTCGAACAGTCTCGTCTCCGATTGATGTAGCATAGCAGACGTATCACTGGTACAGCTCGAGCTTTTCTTTTTTATATAATAAGCTTCCATTAGCTCACGTGCTGTCTGATTCTTACTTCTACCGGGAATGTTAATCTCTTGAAAACCTGGTTGAGATATGCAGGCCTCGCAGTGCGCTGGCAAATGTGCCACGCCATCTTTCATTAGATTTAGATCGTGTTCCCTGGCTCGTTCACTTATACAGCGCACGGTCTGTCCGATGTAGGACTTGCCGCACGTAAAGGGAATTTCATAGAGCATCCCCGTGGCACATTTCCCGTAAGTCATGCCATGTTCCTTCTCACAGCCTTGCCGACCAGTCTCCTCGCGAGCGGTTCTCGAGCAGAGTTGTACCAGCTTGACGGGGGCACAAAAGGCAATGGCACCCCATACCGGCCTGCCACCTCCTTGCCGTTATGGGAGACCTTAAGAAAATAAGGAACCACTGCAAGTCTTACGCTTCTAGCACTTTCTTCCTCCCATGCGGCACTTCTTGTACCTTCTAACTTTCGTAAATGAGTTTCGGTGACTAATGTCACCAACAGTCAGGAAACCGTGCTGCCTTATGTCGCTGGATCTGATTATTGAAAGACGCCTGATTCGTGTGTGTAGCCGATTCCCTGAGAGCGGATGTTGAAGATCTTTTTTATTCAATTCCACATGACGCACTTTGGCGTAAAATGTGCATAAAGAGAGCGGCATCATATCCTTTCAAATCGCAGCTTGGAAGCCTTTATTTCTTTCGACAAACAGCTTTTCTTGTAGAAACGCTGCATTTGCATTGGTTTATGTATTGCGCCGCTGCTGTGCAATACATCCTTATCTAGTGTTGATCGCCTGCTTGATGAAGCTTTTCAACTGGACAGCACTTTAAATATTTTATAGGGTTTTAGACATATGGAAGACTTTATCAGTGATGCGTCCGTTATCCTATACCAATCAGAGTCGAGACTGTTCTACTGCTGAATATATCCTAAGTTTGTGAAGAGCCTGCGTATGCGTGTGTCTATTTATTCGTGGGTCAGCACCCAAAATGAATCAGTTGGGAGTGCCACCCGTGCTGTCGACTATGTTTCTTCCTTTCGTGAGTATTTTAATTTGCAGCAAAAAAAAAAAACATGTGCTTCAGCAAACACTAAATAGGCTAACGAACAGTTCTGTTCAAAGCCCAGCTGGAGCATGGCATTGACATTAGTGCACGTTGCCCTGCGACGTGGTAAGCTTACCTACAGCGGGCACTAAATTATTCTATGGTGAATCCTGATTTGACTTAAGAGGAGCTTATGACGACGTCGCGGTCTAAAGTTCTCCTTTAATGGTCAAATGATAAGACGCTATATTAATGCTACTGACTTCTGATACCTAGTGTCTTTGGCGTCTCTGTGAAGCACACTGAAGTTGTAAAGAAGGCCACGAACAATTTTGCAGTAATTCTCACATTACGTAACTTCAATCAAGGGAAAGCACACACTGTTAACACGTGTGTTGCTAGTCGACGCTGAATCGCTGAGAGCGGGAGCCGAATTCAAAAATCTTTTCGTGAGCAAGTGCTCTCCATGATTGGCTGGCCGCCTTCGCTAATATTATGTCCCGGCATCACGATTATATGGCACCTGGTCTTACGAACAGTTCTAGCTTAAGAACTTTGTGTCTGTGTTGGAACGCGTGCCCTAACGCCTCCTTGAATGCTTGCTGCGCTGCATCAAGTGCATCAGACTAAGAGGGAAAAGCGCACTTACGCTGCCGTTAAGGCATCACAGTCTCCTCTGCCTTAGAAAAGCAAGACTGATTTTTGAGCGCTTGTGCACATAATTTCTACCCCCCACCCCGCCTCTCCCCAAACCTTTAGTTGCCTGTTCATTCTTCGCTTCCCCGTGACGTTCTCAACACGCGATGGCGTGAGCTCGCAACTTGATTAGTAGCATCCACGTCTTCCGCCCCTCTCCGTGTGAAACAAAAGGGGCCTCGTGAGAATTTATTGGTTGCCTTATTATAGTTATGTATTTTTCCCCTTCAACGTTTCCCTCGTTTGCCTTTCTGCCGTGCCCGCTCTGCTACTTGCTGGCGCTCACAAATGGGCGCCTCGCAAATTATTCTTCTATTCCTTCTTTCTGCACAAAGACCAAATGTGATCATTAGTAGTCTGCGTCCTGGCGTCTAGCGGGCTACGTATCAAGAAGAACGCGGCTAAATGCGATTTTTATTATGATAAAATTTAAACCGGCGCGCATGAAGGGCCCAACGAAGAGACGTCTGCGCGCTAATCCAATAAGTTGTTTCTTCCAGACTGTCTTTAGGATAACGAGGCGCTGCGCCGGTCGCGGTGATGATACATTTCTTCGAGCTGCCTTAAATCGTACCCCTTGTTCGTTTGCGAGTGTTCGTACCGACAGCAAGGACCCAACTTTCATATTTCTTGTTCTCCGCTGTTTCCTCTTATTCAAGGAAGAAAAAAAAAGGCCATCTCATTATTGTCAGCGTACGTAAAGGATTCGATCGATAATCAGCGTGGACAAGGCTGAGAACTGCCGGCTTTTATCTGTTCGTTGTTTCTTTTTCTCTATGTTTTTCACACTTGTTGAAAACCATTAAACATGAGGGCACCTTCAAAACTAAAACGAATGAGGAAAGTCAGGCGTTGGAAAGATACCGAAGTCTGATTGGCTGGGTGCTGAGAAAAGCAAGCCGAAAATAATTATCGAACGTAGTAACGAAGCATTGTAGTACATCCCCGAGCAAATACGGAGCTTTCATGATAACGAGTGCCCTACAAGTTGAAATGTCATAACGGCCCTCGACATTCATTATGATTTCATCTCGCTTAAACCATGGCTGTCAAAACACTTTTTACTCCTCCAGGAACGTTAATGACATAAGAACTTAAGCTTCGCTTATAGCTATAAACTACGGTTCTAGAAACAGCGCTCTACGCTTTAGCGTTTGGATATTGTTGCTATTTTATAGCGCAGCCACGCCGAAATCGGCATGGTGCCACGCATCCGAACGACAGTTTTGCAGCAGAACTGTATTTGTGGACATTGCAATGTCATAAATAGACAAAAAAAAATATGCCTGTGTTCGTCCCTCGTTTTACGCGCAGTTAGTAGGTGTCAATAAGTCTTTATGCTTTAGATACAATATGTGCCCACATGCTATGTTAAAGGTTTAAAGTGATATATTTATTGAGCTCCTTCGCCCACTTTGAATGTTTGGTGTTTCTCGCTGAATTGATGGAGAGGGTACCAGGATGTATGGAGGAAGAGAGTTGGAGACTAGAGAAGGAAGCACAGATGCGGGCGCGGTGACAGCGTTCGCGATTACGTCATCTAGCAGTGGTAAGAGCCATTGAAGTAAGGTGTGCGCCCCAGACAGATGCGTGCCATTTTACAATATGAGATTCTGATGGGTTGCGTTGTAAGATATTCATATGTCCTGGAAAGTGGCGTACTACTGGAATTTCACCAGGATGTACCAGTGGGTCTCTGGTACGTAAAACCGCGAGCCAAATTTGATAACTAATTTGTTCTTGAGATATGATCTTTTTTTTCCTCGTCTGCTTCCTATTCTCTTACAGCGGGGCATGCGGCGGCTACCGCCGAATGATGGCGCGACGTGTACATGGCACAAAATTCTAGCCATGAAACTAAAAAACAACAAAAAGAAACGTTGAATTTCACGCGCTATTCCATTAACAGGTTTGGGTGTTTTTGAGTTAAGTACGAGCCGACATTCTATAAAGTGTTTCTATGCCGTGAGTTATTGTTTACTTAGGCAGAGCAAAGGTGCGTTCACTAGAATCACTTTGTCGGTCAAAATTCTTTGCAATATGGAAACATTCTGTACAACGATACAAAAAGACGCCATGCTGAAAGGCTGTCTCGAAGTGTGCCAAAGCAGGAACAGTTATGCCGCATTTAAAGGGACCACCTGAATTAACCATAAATTAAGCAGCAGCCTAAACAATATGTGGTAGGATTGTCACCACGCACTGGTGCCATTTTAAAGGAGCATATGGATAAAAAAGTTGACGACAATGTTTCCTTATTTTTTTTCTTTTAGAACAAGAACAAACCCAGCATATAGCACGCCAATTCGCAATAATATATTTTTTTTCTAGGGGCATTGGAGCATTTTTGAGCTTCTTATACTGTCGCACTTGGCAAAATGGAGCTCAGTCCCACAACATTACGTACCACAATGCGCACACAGGGAACGAAAATATGTGCACTGTCACTTAAGAAGCTGCAACCTAGCAGTGGTATATGTTCGTTTCTTGACGCTGCATAACTGAAGTAAGGTTTGGGTACGGGCTTGTTGGTATTCCATTGTAAACATCACTTACAGCGCGTACGAAGACAGAGGGACAGAAAGAACTTGGTATCTTGGTATATATGCTTGTTACTCAAAATAATGATCAGTTGGAAGTTAGCGCTTGTCTTCGTCGTTCTTTTAGTCCCTCTGTGTATGTACGTGGTGCAAGGGATGTTTACAATGTATAACCAATAGCAAAAGTGGCAAACCCTAATTTGGCAACCTTAATAAAGGCGTATATTCGCACATATCTATAGGTAAGCGGCAAGAGCCAGACGAGTTTGAATGTTTTGATTATTTTTCGTAAAAACCGATTGTAACACAAATTTCATAAAAGTTGCATGACGATATACACCTAACTTTAGCGTCAGCCGTCCTGTTATAGGATACGCTGCAATTAACAGATAACGCCTCGATTACGTATTGGTGGTTACTGTAAATGTTACTCCGGTTGCCTTGCAATTATGCCTCACATTATATTTGGCCTCATAGAGGCATTTTTTTTCGGACAATCGCTGTCCAGGAGCCTGGAACTAACTACATTATATCTGCCTGACGTGGTCCCGGACACCTGTCATGTGATACCACGTGATGCAGAGCAAGAAATTGTCAAAATGACATACGCAGCAGTGACATTCAAACACAGCAATGGCGTAGCTATACAAAAAAACAACTCATTTTTGCTAAGGGTCCAAATACAGAGGTAACGGCGGCGGTAACAGATGTGAAAATAATAAATAACCAATAACACCAGGAAGTATTTCTAAGGTTGCATATATTTCCAAATTTTTTTAAGAACCCTTGGTCTGTCTTGACATCATGCATGGGCTAATTGAGAAATAAGCGGTAACTTGTTCAGAAACACCGACATGACATGCTGTGTCAGATATGATCCATACTGCAATCTAATACGAGGAGTAACAAACTGTGAAGATGTAAAGTTGTAAACGTCTTGTTTTACATACCGGTTTTAATTGCTACAGGGTCAGAATGAATTTGTTTATCAACAGTTAACACAAGTTTAAGTTGTACAATATCGTTAAAGGGTAGTACTTTAGCTCAAATAAAGTAAGGCGAAGTGTGATCAGTTCGTCGCAGCCCATAAATACTTGGAATTCTACGTTTCTGTAGCTTATGTAATACAGAAAGTTACACTGGGACGTAAAACGTCATACAAGACGGCAGTACTGCAAACGGGCCTGTATAAGAGGATAGTATAGCGATATTTTAAGCTGCAGGGGCAGGTAATATTGCCGCGACGCCATCAGCGCCCGACCACGTTGACGAAAAAGACGACGACCTCATCTGTGCAAGCGAGGCGCTAGAGAAGAAGAAGCCTGGCCTGAGCGCTTGCCCTAACTCTCTCGAATAAATACCGCTCTCCTTTCTTGTCTCCAGTGAGCCGTGACACTGGTGGACGTGCTGGGTATCGCATCATCACCTAATGATAGGGACGACTCCTGCGAGTAGCCCTGCATCCAGCCCTTCAAGACAACATCCACGCGTCGAGACACCTGTGCACCGCGCAAGCCGCCGCCTGCAAGGTCTGTGCCCGGAATTCGGCCTCTTCCAAGGCACGTTGTCAGCGACCTCACCGACTCAGGAAATGGCGCTTGCAAGTCCAACACAGGTGACTGTTCAAAACAATCTAGTCCCCACTAGCTTCCACGGTGACACGTATGAAGACGCCGAAGACTGGCTGGACCAGTACGAACGCGTAGCTAAGGTCAATCAGTGGCGTCCGGACCAGAAGCTTTCCAATGTGTACTTCGCTCTTGAAGGTAGCGCAAGGACGTGGTTCCAAAACCGCGAGGCACATTTGACAACGTGGGACGAATTTTGCCGTCGGCTACTTGACACCTTCGGAAGCACTGATCGCCGAGATAATGCACAACGCCTTCTCGAGTTGCGCATTCAGAAGCCAAACGAAAGTGTTTCGATGTTTGCCGAGGACATGTCTCGTTTGTTTCGCCGTGCGGATCCCAACATGCCTGATTCCAAGAAGCTGAGCCATCTCATGCGCGGCGTCAAAGAACAGCTATTCGCTGGTCTCGTGCGTAACCCGCCTACAACTGTAGACGAGTTCATTAAGGAAGCCACAGCAATCGAGCGGGCGCTGCAGCAGCGTTGCCGGCAATACGAACGCCTGACTAACGATGCGCCTGCAGGAGCCGCAGTATTGACAGCGACAGACGAGACCTCGCTACGTGAACTAATAAGAGACATTGTGCGCGAGGAGATTGCGAAGCAAACTGCGACACCGAAGGAGTTCACTGTTGCTTCGGTCGCTGAAGTTGTCCGCCAAGAAATCCGGCAAGCATTTGCGTCACCTGAGCCACTCCCTCAACAGTGTCCCGAGCCACGCTTAGAGCCGCGCGCATACAGCTACGCGGACGCTGTTCGACGCCCTCTTTCTACCGGGCCAGTACAGCAGTACCACCAGCGGCCACCTATTGCTGCCTGGATACAGAGGGAGCATTTCAGGCGACCCCAGCTTCGCAGGACCGACGTATGGCGCACTGCTGATCGCCGACCATTGTGTTTTCAATGTGGCGAACCAGGGCACATTTATCGTTTTTGCCCTCATCGCCAAGGTGGCATCCAGGAAATGCCACCTGCCACCCCACGACAGTTTCCTGAGAGACATCGACGCTTCGACGACAGTGCCACTCGGGAACAAGGCAGCTCAGCTAATCTCCGGTCGCGCTCGCCGTCTCCGTTGCGTTATTCTTCGCCGAACCGTCGCAGTTTCGCCGACGTGGTAAGAGGCCGCTCTCCAAGCCCACGGCGGGGAAACTGAAATCGGCGACCTCCGGGGGGAAGGTTGCAAGTCGTCGAACCGCCGAAAGTCCCCCAACATTACAGAGAAACGAGCAGAGCAGCCCGGAGAATCGGAACGCCGACGAATTTGTGAGTTCCGACCTACTTTTAACGATTGATGGGCACGACGTGACAGCTTTAGTTGATACTGGCGCAGACTTTTCGATAATGAGTGAGCAGTTGGCAGACCGGCTTAAGAAAGTCAAAATGCAATGGACGGGCCCTTATATTCGAACTGCCGGGGGCCAGATAATGACACCTACAGGAAAATGTACTGCACGACTCCAGATAGGAAATACAGCTTTTGTCGCCACTTTTATGATCTTAAAAGAGTGCTGCAGATCACTCATCCTTGGAATGGACTTCTTGAGGGAGTACGGTGCCGTCGTTAACATACGGGATGGCGAGATAACCTTGTCAACTAGTACAGAGACGAGCCACGACGAAGAGCGCCAACGTACATCGTTACGTGTCGCCGACGACGACGTCTGCATACCACCACTATCATGCAGTCTTGTCTCCGTCAGTTGCGGAGAACAGTTTGACAAGGACGGCGTAGCCGAACAACTAACTGCACTTCTGTTCCACCAAGGTGTTGCCATCGCTCGCGGTATTGTCAGCCTAATCGGTGGTCGCACAGAGATACTTCTGACAAATTTTACCAATGAACGCCGTCACATCAGTAAAGGCACCGCTGTGGCATACTTTGATGAAATTGACCACGTTCAACACTGCTTTGCTGTAAAGGAAGAATCGACCACCGATACGATGCCACATGCACCCGTCGTCGACGTTGACCCAGGTTTAGCGCCGCAAGAGAAACAAAGTCTCAGGGAACTGCTTGCCGATTTTAAGGACTGCTTCTCTACAACGTCCCGAGTGCGTCAAACACCACTGACGAAACACCGCATCATTACGGAGGAAACAGCAATACCCATCCGACAGCATCCGTATCGCGTGGCTGAGAAAGAGCGTGAAGCAATACAGCGGCAAGTCAAGCAAATGCTAGAAGATGATGTCATCCAGCCGTCAAAAAGCCCTTGGGCATCGCCCGTGGTACTCGTTAAGAAGAAGGATGGTAGCCTGCGGTTTTGTATCGATTATCGCAAGCTCAATCGGATTACAAAAAAAGATGTGTATCCCTTACCACGCATCGACGATTCCCTCGACAGGCTACGGCATGCACGGTACTTCTCATCGATGGACTTAAAAAGTGGATACTGGCAAATAGAGGTCGATGAGCGGGATCGCGAAAAGACTGCATTTGTAACGCCTGATGGGCTCTATGAATTCAAAGTTCTCCCTTTTGGTTTGTGTTCCGCGCCAGCCACGTTCCAAAGACTAATGGATACTGTACTCTCAGACCTTAAGTGGAAGACTTGCTTAGTCTACCTAGATGATGTCATTGTTTATTCTGCCACATTTGATGAACATCTCAGACGGCTACGGTCGGTTCTTCAAGCCATACGGTCCGCTGGGCTTACCTTAAAACCTGAAAAGTGCCACTTTGGATATGAAGAACTACAGTTTTTGGGCCACGTAGTAAGTCACACAGGTGTCAGACCTGATCCTGAGAAAATCGCAGCCGTCGCAAAGTTTTCAAGGCCTACAGACAAAAAGGCAGTCAGACGCTTCCTGGGCCTATGCGCATATTACCGGCGATTTATTGCGGGTTTTGCACGCATCGCCTCACCGCTTACCTGCTTAACCAGAGAAGATGTCACGTTTAAGTGGGGCGAGGAGCAGGAGGCGGCATTTAACGAGTTGCGGCACCGTCTACAAACTCCGCCTGTTCTTGCCCACTTTGACGTGGATGCGCCGACAATGATCCACACCGATGCCAGCAACGTAGGTTTAGGCGCCGTCCTTGTTCAACGGCAAGACGGCGCTGAGCGAGTCATCGCTTACGCGAGTAGAACATTGTCACGTGCCGAGTCGAACTACTCCACCACAGCGAAGGAATGCTTGGCTGTAGTATGGGCAGTTACCAAGTTCCGTCCGTACATATACGGCCGCCCATTTCAAGTTATAAGTGACCACCATTCTCTCTGTTGGTTGACCAACATGAAAGATCCATCTGCACGTTTGGCACGCTGGAGCCTACGGCTTCAAGAGTACGACATGACGGTGGTCTATAAATCGGGAAGGCAGCACTTAGACGCTGATTGCCTTTCCAGATCGCCGATCGAGTCGTCCGGCGGAGATGATGACGAATCCACTGGCTTTTTGGGAGTTGTTGATGCGGCCACCATCTCTCAACAACAGCAAGAGGACCAGGAGCTCGCGTCACTAATTGATTTCTTAGAAGGCCGCACCACAAACAAGCCCAGATTGTTCTCGAGGCACCTGTCATCATTCTGCCTACGCAACAGTGTTCTTTTTAGGAGGAACTTCTCTTCAACAGGGAAGAAATATCTACTCGTCGTCCCTAAAACACTCCGCAATGAAATTTTGCAGGCCTGTCACGACGAAGCTACCTCAGGTCACTTAGGCTACACAAGAACATTAGCACGGATCAAAAAGAAGTATTACTGGCCACGGCTCGCAGCACAGGTGAAGCACTACGTTCGAACGTGCCTTGACTGTCAGCGGCGAAAAGTGCCACCTACGAAACCTGCCGGACTATTACATCCCGTTCCAGTGCCTGCAACACCGTTTGCACAAATTGGGATGGACCTTTTGGGCCCATTCCCAATATCTGCTGCCGGAAATAAATGGATCATAGTCGCGACAGATTACCTTACGCGATATGCTGAAACCAAGGCACTTCCTAGCAGCACAGCAGCCGAGGCAGCACAGTTCTTCATCGAAAACGTCGTCCTGAGGCACGGTGCTCCAGCGGTCATCGTAACCGACAGGGGAACCGCGTTCACGGCTGAACTTTTGCGAACTGTACTCACCCTCAGTGGCACGGCACACAGAAAGACGACAGCCTATCACCCGCAAAGCAATGGACTTACGGAGCGCCTCAACAAGACTCTCGCAGACATGCTGTGCATGTATGTCGATGTGGAACACAAGAACTGGGACCAAATATTACCCTACGTAACGTTTGCTTATAATACGGCTCGGCAAGAAACAACAAGAATGACGCCATTCAGTCTCCTCCACGGTCGAGAAGTGACTACAATGCTGGATGCTATGCTTCCTCATGACTTCAGTGATTCCGAGACTGACGCCGCAGATTTTACAGAGCGCGCTGAAGAAGCAAGACAGCTCGCGCGCGTTCGCATAGCTAGCCAGCAAGACCGTGATGCCCGACGTTACAATGAACACCATCGATGCGTCGTCTACCAACCCGGGCAAAGAGTGTGGGTTTGGGCTCCAGTACGCCGCCGAGGCCTCGCGGAGAAACTTCTGCGACGATACTTCGGACCGTACAAGGTTTTACGACGCCTTAGCGACGTCAACTATGAAGTCGTTCCTGACAGCCCATCCTGCTCGAGGCGCCGTCAGGACCTGCCTGAGACTGTGCACGTGGTGCGCATGAAACCGTATATTTCTGAGTGACATGGACACGCTCTGGTTTGCTGGACACCAGATGCTACCCGCCGAGCATCGGGACGATGCTCTTTCTGGAGGAGGGCAAATGCCGCGACGCCATCAGCGCCCGACTACGTTGACGAAAAAGACGACGACCTCATCTGTGCAAGCGAGGCGCTAGAGAAGAAGAAGCCTGGCCTGAGCGCTTGCCCTAACTCTCTCGAATAAATACCGCTCTCCTTTCTTGTCTCCAGTGAGCCGTGACAATATTTATATTTGTACAAGTTACCTTTACCCTATGCCCCATATAACTATTACTTATAGTGCTAATTTCCTATAAAAATGCTACAATGCGAACCTTTCTGCAGTTACTGTGTCTAGCCTCCACTACGTATTTGCGACGTCGCTCGTAGCTCCTGTTTTTAGTTAGTTCACGCAGTTCTCACTTATAATCAGTTCTTTACAGTGATCTGGTACTCGGAGACTTCGGGCTGAATTCACAAACTTTGTGATTCGTAGGTTTTCCTTGCCATTGTTTGTTCGTCTTCGTTAATGTGTCCGGCATCAGGATTGGCTGTTATTTTCGCTCCCACGCAGTTATTAGGGTTAAGAACGTTTTATGAATAGGATCCTAAGGAATGAGGGCAGTGTGGTTAACTTGCGCTTGCTGCGAGACAACCTGCAGTGATCCAAAGAGAGAGGCGGTGTGTTCCAGCGGTGTGTTCCTGTGCTTCTCGAACCTTTCACCGTCATTCTTCTTTCGCGCAGTTCGTTTCTTTGTGAGGTAGCGACGCAGAGGTAGCTGTACTTGAATGTAGTTTTCAAGTAGCTTTCATTCAATAGCGACACATTCTGCACTGTTTTACACTGTTCTGCGCTACAATTACTTTACAACAACAACTTACTTTATTACTTTACTTTACAACAATTACTTTACCAGTTCGTGGTAGATAATTATCGACTAGACATATGAAAGGCTCATATGCACAGTGTCGAACTTGTGGCTTTACACTACCTTTAGGTGTAGATCGCTAGATATCTAGAGGACAAGTCTGTCTATGCAAAGAGCCTATGAGCCACCTAATCTACTTTTACAAGGCCGCACCATGCGGGATACACCTAAAGATAAAGGCTTCAAATTTTTACTGAACTCGTGGTCCTTTTTATAGCTGAAATATTGTAATACTGAAACTTAAGACGCAGTTTTTCGTTAACCCAGCTACATGCAGCACACAGGTGACCTATGAATACAGCCAACACTGCACTTGTTAAACATATGCTAAAATCATACTTAAGCTATTGAATACGCTAACGCTAAAGCTTCCTGCTTAAGCTTTTCTGTATTGGTCATTTCAGAACCAAACGTTCAATTAAATAACATACTGACAAGTACAAATGTTTCTACAGTAGTCCAAAAAGGCTTCCTATGGCGCATGCATAGCTAACTTGCAATTCCTTCTTTTTTTCTTCGTTTAAATGAACTTGAGAGAAAAGAACTTAGACAGCTGTACCTGTGATGGCTACTCCTTTTCACATAATAACGATAACAAGGGGAAAAAAACACTTTTTCACTAATTCTAGCAAAATAAATTAAAGAAAAAGGAAAGAAGGTATAAGAAGAAGAGAAAGCAAAAATTCGAGTATGCATACTACGTGTATAGTACAGTATGTTCACGCAAGGGGCTATTTTGCTCAGTGCAAAACCGTAATCTGCCTCGACTGGCTGCCAGACGGAAAACAGCCAGCGCTTACAAGCCAATAGGCTTCAATGTTGCAATTTCAGCGGCCCGTGTCCACTTAAAAGAGATCCCGATACGCCTTGGCCTCTTCGTGGTGGCTGGACGTTCGTCGAAAGCACCTATTTTCGTTTGCCCGTCGCAGCGCGCTCAGTAGCAGCCGCGTGCGTGCGAACGTACATCGTCCCAGCGCGGGTTTGTGCCGCTGTTGGCCTCATTCCTTTTAAGCGCTTCCCCTACTGCGCCTGCGTGTGTACACCGGAGAGCAACATTCAGTGAGCGAGGTCGTGTTGACATTGGGAGCACTTGGGGTTATGAATGCGGCGGTTCGATTTAATGAGCAATTATTTTGGAGGGAAGCCTGTCTCTCCGCCGAGACGCGGGCCGTGCGTCCGGCATGCGTGCTGCGTGGCTTGCCCTGCCGTGACGACTCAGCTAATGAAGTTGACATTAGGGAGCCCATTCCTCGTGTTTGTTTGCGCGAGCTGTGCGTTGCCACGGAGACGAGTAATTCGATGACGTCACAGGAAGGTGGAGGAAGAGGCACTGCGAGACATCCGATCCTGTGAGCTTCCTAGCAGCCGACTGGCAACGACCCTCGCAGGAGATCTCCCGGCTCCGGTGCTCTTCTTTGAAGCCGGCAAGGAAACTTGAACAGGAATGCATTCGTAACAAGATTACCCATGAGCGACCCTGACTGAAATAGCTGGTCTTGCCGAGGCGGCATGCCGCCTGTGTCCGCAGCCCGGGGCTCGCCGGCTCGGGGCCGCCGTTCTCGGGAAGCAGCCGTGCGAGGCAGGCATACGCTCCCCAAGAGATAAAGCGCGCTGCTGAGAGACGCTTTCATATACGCAAGCAGAGACTCGGTTCTTATACCGCAGTTGAGGACCACATGCGGTAAATATAATTCAGACTAGAATAATAGAAGCATCATTGTTTCTTACAAAAAAGAAGATTGTAGAAGCGACGAAGCAACTACGGGAAACAGCATGTGCCAAAGATAGACTAGGTTCCTCAATCCACTGCATGTCCTAGGCCCAAACAATGAAACGTTCCTTTCCTTCGAGCGCTTCCTAACCTTACCTGAGGCCTCCTTACAGCGAAGGACCGATGGAGGAAGCAAGCATACTCTGAAAGCTCCCTTCACCCGTCCTCACGTAAGGAGCGGTTGCCGCCATGCCTGGGTTCGAGATTATCTCTTAAAAGCTTTAGGCGAACACCAGAACACCCCTATTCAATAAAAAAGGTTGTATCGTCGCACAATCTCTAAGTTGATGAGCTAATATAGAGAAGCGTGGACGCTATTTTTTAGTTTTGTTTACTAAATCTAAAGAAGCAGTGCATTACAGTGCGAAACTTGATGTGCTCCAGCAACGCTGGCACGCCGGCGTCGTGCAACGCCTAGCAACGCTTCCATGCCGCACGCGTGACTGAAACGAACGTGCCTGGCAAAACGTACCGTGCTCGCGCTTCTCCGAAGGTGGGCGACAGCACGCACGCGCAAGCAAACGTCACGTGGTTAAGCAGTGAGGCGAAGCGCTCGTTCAGGGCCAGGAGCGGCGTAAGGACGCATGAAGGCAGCTTGGCCCAAACAATAAAACGTTCCTTTTAGGGGGTGTGCGAATATTGAAATTTTCGATTACGAATCGAATACGAATAGGGCGAAGAACTCTCTTCGAATATCGAATCGAATATCGAATACATGAGTAGTATTAAAAAATTGCAAGAGAGGTAACAATAGCTTTATTACCCTTTTAAAAATAACATTGCATTTTACAAGGTTGCTTCAAATTAAAGAGGTACTCAATTATAGATAATGGACTCAGGTAATGCCCTCAGTCAGGTAAAACGCTTGGTACAGATTGTCGAGAAGGAAAATTAACTGCTCAATATGGCCAGAAAGTAAACGCTCTCTATGCACTGTCACATTTCTACCGGTAGAAAAGACTCTTTCACTATGAACTGAAGTGGCAGGGATCGCCAAGTACTTCCGGGCGAGTGCACCTAAAAGCGCGTACCTGAAGCGGCCAATGGACTGCCACCACTCACAAGGTTCATGCCCCTTTCCAGAAGAGGCTTTTGCGCGTAGTCTGTAACTTCCCTCTCAGGGGCAGATGCCAAATGTGTCTTCTCTTTGTTCATCACTAGATCGTCAAAAGCATTCCATACACTCGATGCCACCAGTGGACACGAAGTCGACGCTGGCACGGCGGTGTCCCCACGGTGTTCCACGACGGCTTCCTGGAGCTCCCTTGTCACAAGGTTTTTCAGCCAGATCATCTGACCAGATGCCTGATGAACTGTGGCCATAAAGCGCGGATCAAGAAACATGCCTAGGCTGGCCACTTCATCAAATTTCCACTCCGCACAAAGAGCCTTGATACATTTTGAATCAATGTTAGCAAACCCTGAGTTGCCTTTGCAACCTTCAAGGCAATGGGGCATTCCAAAAATAATTGGAATTATAAAGCTTGGTGAAAAAGAAACCGAAACTGATCATGTCTCAAATGCCTGAAGCAGATAGACTGAAACAGAGCATACAGATAATGGCAACTCAGGGTTGCAAAGGCAACCCTGAGTTGCCTTTGCAACCTTCAAGGCAATGGGGCATTCCAAAATAATTGGAATTATAAAGCTTGGTGAAAAAGAAACCGAAACTGATCATGTCTCAAATGCCTGAAGCAGATAGACTGAAACAGAGCATACAGATAATGAGCGGATCATGCGAAGTTCTCAGTTAATAAACATGTTCTTAGGAGAATGCGGAGCAAGCATACAATTGGTTAATTGCTCAATTATTCGCAGTCTATCCGAATATTCGCCGTTTCCACCGTTATTCGGCCGTCCTCGGATATTCGTGAATTTCCGAACATGCATTTCTCGAATCGAATACGCTTCGAATATGGAAAATATTCGATTCGTATTCGAAATTCCGAATATTCGCACACCCCTAGTTCCTTTCCTTCGAGCGCTTCCTAACCTTACGTGAGGCCTCCTTACAGCGAAGGACCGATGGAGGAAGCAAGCGTACTCTGAAAGCTCCCTTCACCCGTCCTCACCTAAGGAGCGGTTGCCGCGTGCCTGGGTTCGAGATTATCTCTTCAAATCTTTCCGCGAACACCATTATTCTATTAAAAAATGTTGTATCGTCGCACAATCTTTAAATTGAATAGCTAATATAGAGAAGCGTGGACGCTTTCTTCTAGTTTCGTTTACTAAAGTTAAAAAAAAGTTGCGCATTACAGTGCAAAACTTGATGAGCTCCAGCAACGCTGGCACGCCGGCGTCTTGCAACGCCTAGCAACGCCTAGCAATGCTTGCATGCCGCACGCGTGACTGAAACGAACATGCCTGGCAAGACGTACCGTGCTCGCTCTTCTCCGCAGGTGGGCGACAGTGCGCATGCGCAAGCGAATGCCATGTGGTTAAGCAGTGAGGTGAAGCGCTCGTTCAGGGCCAGGAGCGGCCAGGAGTGATGAAGTATAATATATCAGACAATACAACATCCAACAGGATAAGCTTGGACTGATTGATGCAACCGGAAAAAAGTTCCCGTTTGCCATTAACGTGTAGGAACCTGGCCAGGAAGTCACGTGCGCATTATAACGTCAGATCCTAACTCTAAGGCCCAAACAATGAAACGTTCCTTTCCTTCGAGCGCTTCCTAACCTTACGTGAGGCCTCCTTACAGCGAAGGACCGATGGAGGAAGCAAGCGTACTCTGAAAGCTCCCTTCACCCGTCCTCACGTAAGGAGCGGTTGCCGCCATGCCTGGGTTCGAGATTATCTCTTAAAAGCTTTAGGCGAACACCAGAACACCCCTATTCAATAAAAAAGGTTGTATCGTCGCACAATCTCTAAGTTGATGAGCTAATATAGAGAAGCGTGGACGCTATTTTTTAGTTTTGTTTACTAAATCTAAAGAAGCAGTGCATTACAGTGCGAAACTTGATGTGCTCCAGCAACGCTGGCACGCCGGCGTCGTGCAACGCCTATAGCAACGCTTCCATGCCGCACGCGGGACTGAAACGAACATGCCTGGCAAGACGTACCGTGCTCGCGCTTCTCCGCAGGTGGGCGACAGTGCGCATGCGCAAGCGAATGCCACGTGGTTAAGCAGTGAGGTGAAGCGCTCGTTCAGGGCCAGGAGCGGCGTAAGGACGCATGAAGGTAGCTTTGGAGCTACCTTATGCTGAGGAAGCACCAAGAAAGCCTTCACCGAGGGCCCCTCAGTAAGGAAGCTTTCAGAGTGACATAAGGTAGCCTCACCCCAATGAAGGCTTCCTTAGTGAGGTAAGGAAGATTTCATTGTTTGGCTTCTTATGCTGAGGAAGTACCAAGGAAGCACCAAGGAAGCCTTCACCGAGGGCGCCTCAGTAAGGAACCTTTCAGAGTGACATAAGGTAGCCTCACTGCAATGAAGGCTTCCTTACTGAGGTAAGGAAGATTTCATTGTCTGGCCCCTAGTTTCGCTTTCTTTTTTCACCGGAGTCTGCATTATTAGAGTCAAAGTGGGAGGGGAAGACAATAAGAACATGTCCTCATCGAGTACTGAAGTCAGCCAATGAACGCTAGCATGTGATAGCGATCGGCGTGACATCTGCAAGATCGTCGCTGCGATGGCCAGTCACGGACGGCGCTAAATGCATACGAGCAGTTTCGTGATGCAGGCCCAGGCCTATATTCACAAAGCCTCTTTTACGTAAGGCCATTTCTTTATTGGCTGTATTTCAGGAGCTTGCCTTTCATGATAGCGATTCGGCAAGATAACAGACAACGGGACTGAAGCCGGGCCGATTGCAAATCGCGGACGGGATGTACGTGAGATAACGGCATTGAATTGATAGCTTGCTACCCTACCCGAGTTGAAGGGGGAATATGGGGATAAAAAGATAAAATAAAAATGGGTGTCGACTGCGAGAGGCTGCACTGAATTAGCTCTTGCGCGGTTGTCACAGCCCATTATGTTGTTTAGATTTGAAATTTGAATGATTCTAGCCTGAGCACCAATTTTCCCAAAGTGGTACTTCTTCACCTTGCCATTACCGTCAGACTGCAACATTAGTGTTGTATAGTTCGGCTGCTCTGCCGCCCACTGGTTCTCCGTTCATCTCGTATACAATTGGCGGTCGTCATCCCCGACAGGGCGCAGTGTCCTTTCTGGTTTTGTGTCGTCTCGTTTTGGTTGACCATGTTAGAAAATTCGTGAACTAACATGTACACTGACATTCAACGGATGTTTCATCCCAGTGAATTAAATTACATTGCAGCTAATATAAAAACGAACCTACGGAAATGCAGGGGATACATTTTCTAGATATTTTTTTTAAATTTTCTAGCCTTATTTCTCTCTTTGACTAGATCGCACGGCGCCGCGCAGTCGTTCTCGCTAGATAGGCCATGCGCATGACGCAATGGATGATAACTTACTAAAATCGGAGAGAAAAATATCGATACAAAATACGACCATCCTCACAAAATGTTTATAGATATCTTAATCATCTTCAGCTCTATACACTTCGAGCCAGCACGATTAGCAAATGAAACCACTTGCGTGTACGACATCTCGTGTTCGTTTTTCGCCGGTCATGGTGGTCACTTCCCAACTGTGGCCTAATCCAAAATAGCTCGTATGCTGAAATTGTGAAGCATGTTACAGAGCACCAGCGTTTCAACCACTGCCTTTCCCGAAGAGCTTGTCATAGCAAAAGATTGCTAACTTGGGCTGGTTGGTTATAGCTAGGTAGAGCACCATCGTCTGGGACAGGACAAACAGAATAAACACTTTCTCCGTTCATTCAGTTTCTCTTATCCCATGCGCTGTTGTACTCTGCTTGCACTTTAGAACACTAGCACGTGCTAAATAAAACTGGTTCGTTGAACGCTTGGCGTCGTCCTCACTGGTTATGGAAGAGACGCTCAGGCGGAACAAACGCCGTCTTAGTTCGCCATAGTGAACATGCCTGTAGCTAGCAGTATTGCTACCACGATCAGTGTCTGCAATTATTTTGCACGTGTCGCCAAATCGAAACAGAAAGCCTCTAAATTTCCGCTAAATTTTACATCACTGTATATAAAATTGTCAGTAAAACTGTCGATTGTTCTTAAATTATGTAGGCGTTTCGGTGCACTATAAAATTAGCTAACATGGCATGAATCATCTGCCGAAGCGTTTCAGGTTTGGTTAGTGTCCGCGCAGGTTAAGAAAGAAACAATAAATTTACGACGAGGTGCATAGGACATTTAATATACTAATATATCTGCGCAAAAATGGATAAAGCAAGCTGCAATTTCGTGTCTATCTTCACATTGTAATGTTCCAAATCCAGGACGAAAGAAAATAGAGAAAAGAGCACAGTCAGCGTAATTTAATTTCTTATCTTGAAAATTAATGCGCTTGGACCAGATTGTCCCAGCTAATTTTGTAGTTCTCGCTCTTTTGAAAAGAGAACAGACTACTTCGACACGCGCTGAGTCTTATGTTGTCAACACAGTGGTGACAATTGCGTGGTCTTTATGTAGGTCAAATACTATGCTTCTACCCCTTGTACACCAAAAAGTTTCGTGCAGTATTGATTTGTCCAAAAGCTGTGAGAAACTGAGACTGAGTCCAGATTCACATGGACGAGCCAAGCCAAGCCGACATATACGTATTGATATAGTCGATCGGTCTGATTATGCACCTGCGGCGTTCTAAATCTCACGATACTTTTTTTTGCGATAAGCTTCGGTAAATATTTTACTGCTACTGTTGCAAATGTTCATCACCCAAACCTATTTAGTGAGATTGTGTAACCTGCCGTGCTAAGATTCATTCAAATCGATTCTGTAAAAAAAGAAAAACGAAAGAAAGGGGGGAGGGGAACATGCTATTGGGAGCAAATTGTGATGCCTGATAGGAACAACTGCTCTCAAGCACAAACACATGTGAACATCACCGATGTGAACATAACCGTTGCTTTATTACGCTCAGAGAGCTCCCGCGCTGTACTGTCAATTTAGGCCGCACTGCCTTTCAGTGCGTCCTGAAAGGCCTTTTCGAAGCAACTTTTCTCATTTCGACGTCGCTGATATGTCGCCAATTGTTAAGCCATGTCGCTAAATAGTCACCTGTCGCTAAAAAAAACAAAAAAACATTGTCGCTAAAGAGACCAAAAGGTCGCTAAATCTAGCGGCAAAATTGCTGAAATGGCAACACTGATTACCGCCAGATTACCAAACTATTTGTGACCTTTCTGCTACGGCGTCCCAAAGCTACTCCTGCGCTGTAGTAGAAGTGGTTTTGGGACCCGTAAAAAAAAGTATTACAACCATCAATCACCGAATACAGTGACAACCAAAATCATTTTAGATTTCATAAGAAAATTAGGATAGATATTGACGCCACTATCTAATGCAGTTATGCGGCGGGTGTTTAGATTGAAAGCAAAACCACCTTATGAAGTTTTTATTACTTTTCCTGCACCACTAGCGAAGGGTAACAAGTCCCAAAAAGAGACAACCCGACACCTATGCCTTAATCGACTAAACGTTCACGTCGGAAAGGAGCGATAGCGGGGCACGAATTCTTGTGTTGGCGCAGGACCCTTCCTTTGCCCGCGAACAGTACCGCATGGTGGTGGTGAAAAGCATTTATTTGGTACCGCATGCAGTCCACGCAATTCCCGTAGAGGCCACGAGGTTTTCAGCTGTTGTATAGACTGTTAGAGGTGTACCGTTCTTTTATTTATTTATTTCCTTATTTTAGTCAAGGTGCACAATAACAAGAGAGAGAGACACACAGAAAGACCAAGATCAAAGCTGTAGATGAAAACCCTGGTATACAGGGTGTTTCAGCGAACACTTTCAAAATAAAAAAATAAAAAAATAAAAAAATAATTACCTGTGGCGGATAGCACAATTCTAGTCCTTGAGCCAGTCTACTCGAAGAGGCGGACATTACTTGCACAAGAAATGGAATTGCGCAATCATTGAAATAACAAAGATGCACTAATTAGGTTTTAGGTAATTATCTTATAGGAGATATTGTCATTTACAAATTCTAGTGGGTGAGACTGTAAGGCATATTCACTTGAATATAATTGTGTGGATGGCACCATTTACGAGATATGCGCCGTCAAGCTTGCGATAAGAATGCACTGTCGTTCCACTTACTTTTTTAACAAAACGTCGTTTTATGCATTGAAACAAAAAAGTACGGGAGCACTAATGTATCTCTCCGCAAAGTTTTGGAATTACGATCTTGAAACTAGGGTCATCCTGAGAATTCTTTGCAAATGGATCCGCCTTGCGAAGTCCCCAGCTGGAATTGTTTAATTGCAATGTGTGTCACTAGGCAATTAGTTAAAAACTTAATTAGTAAATTTTTGTCAAGTAGTTGGTTATGCATTTCAGTATTTGCGCAAATAATGTCTGCCTCTTCGAGTAGAGCAGCTCAAAGACTAGAATTATGCTTTATGCTACAGGCAATAAAAAAAAAATGAAGTGTTCGCTGAGACACCCGATATTGGATTTCTTTTCCTTCTTTTTTTTATTTTTTAGTTGCAACAATTTTTTTTTATTGCATGTTGTAGATAGCCCAATTGTAACCCTTGAGCTAAATTACTCGATGAGGCGGCCATTACTTCTACGAGAAATCAAAGTACTTAACTGAATTATGAACATAAAAACACTAATGTTCCAATTGATTACACTGTGACACGTGTTTCAATCTATTAATTGCAGCCGGTGAAATGGCAAAGCATATCGACTTGGAATGAATTCTGAGGACGGCACCTTTTTCGAGATATGTGCCGTCAAACTTGCTGTTAAAATGTACTGTTGTTCCAAGTACTTAAAAAAAAATACGCTGTTTTAGGCACTGAAGCACAGAAGTAACTGGAACGCAAATGCATTTGGTCGAACACTGAAAATTAATATCTGGAAACTGATGTAGTCATGAGAATTCGTTCCAAGTGGATACGCCCTGCGAACTCACCGGTTACAATTCGTAGACTAAAATATATGTCGTAAAGTGATTAATAAAATAATTATTGGCTTAGTCGTGTTAATTATTCAATTAAGCATCTTGAATTCTCGTAGAATTGATAGCTTCCTCATCGTGTAATTTAGCTCTAGGGCTAAAATTGTGCTATCTGCCGCGGGATATTTTTGAAAATTTTATGCAGCTAGGTGGAGACGACGACGAAGTGTCTTTTGATACAGCGCTGTTCTTTCTAGCTCCGGATTATTTCTGCGAAAACCTCAGTTCATCCGCTGGTCCTCGCTCCCTGCCCAGTCGTAATGGAAGTGGACGACCCCGCACGTCTGCCGGCGACGGCGGCGTCAGCGGCGGCCGCCTCCAGGAAGCGGATCGGTCAGCAGAGCGACACCGACAGCGAGGACACCCATGTCTACTCTCTCAGCAGTGAGGACACTTCCGATGACGACTTCCAGCTTGTACAGAGCCGCAGAGCGAAGCGACGGAACACCAGGACGTCCTCATCGTCAAGCACGCAAACAGTGAGACAGACACAGAGGCCGGACGCCAATACCATCATCTTTGTGCCCCTGCTTCCCAACGTCAACATGAAGCTACTTAACAGGCAATCTGTGTCGATGTCACTGGAAGCCTTGGTGCCAAATGAAATATCGGACATTCGAGTGAACACCCGAAAAAATCTTCTGGCGGTTGATGTCCAGCATGCGGCTGCTTTGACCACTCTACGCAGCGTAACGGACCTCGATGGCATTCAGGTGCGCTCTTACATCCCTCTGGGATCTGACGTAGTCACCGGCGTTATCTACGACGTAGACGCCGCCATCCTTAATAACGACTTGCCAATTCTTATCAAGCCAGCCAATGATGAGGTCATCGTTGATGTTAAGCGGCTAGGCAGTTCACGCTGCGTGAAAATAGCATTCAAGGGCAAACATATACCCTCGCATGTCAAGGTTGGACACTTCAGACATGCAGTGCGGCCTTTCATTGCCAAACCTCTCCAGTGCCGCAAATGCATGAAGCTGGGACACGTGAGCAGCGTCTGCGAAAATCAGGCAGCATGCCCCCGCTGCGGAGAGCCCCACGCTGCAGATAAATGTGGCGCGACTGTGGTGAAGTGTTCAAACTGCGGAGGATCACATGAAGCTTCATCGAAGAAATGCCCACATATTAAGAAGGAAATGGCCATCTTGAAAGAGATGGCGAGAGATCATTCATCTCATCGCGAAGCCGCCGAAAAAATCAAGAAGCGACGTTCACGTCACCGGCGCTCCTCAAGACAGGCTTCTCAAGGAAGGCGCATGCCACTTCCTACAACACCACCTCCTCCTCCACCGCCTAGGCCAGACAATGTGGAAAGGACCGCGAAGAGCAAGTCCACTGAGAAGGCCACGTCTGCCGAATCTTGGCCGGCTCTACCACAACGACAACATTCACCAACAGAATCACAGCAAACTTTCGCTGGACAACCCCCGACGTCTACTGTCGGCGATGTGTGCGACCAAGACAGGCAGGTGGCTGATATGCTGCAATCGCTAATTAATACAATGCGCATTATACTGAACAAGCTGCAAACACCAGCAGCTCGAAGCGCTCTGCAAATACTGGATGCACTAAATCCAGTGCTTGCTAGCATCGTTTAAGCACCATGGCTCGACCAATAGTCCCCTTCCGCACTGAACTTAAAAGTGCGTCGATCTTTCAATGGAATGCCAGGGGTCTAAGGACCCGTATATCAGACTTTCGCCAATTCATTTTCACAAATCGCTTCCCCATACTGGTCATTTGCGAACCAAATACATCAACTCCACTCAGACTGTCCGGTTATGAATCTTTCGTCTCGTCCACATGCGGTGCGAGCACGAAAGTGATCATCTACATTCGCACGGACTTCACATATGTCGCTAACGCAATAGAGCCTCATGACGACAACCAATATGTCTGCCTAAATGTCCAAAAGAAGAATGTGTCATTTACACTAATTGGTGCCTACATATCCCCAGCGGGTCCCTTTGACGGCGAACGACTTAAGAAAATATTACTAATGAACGATGGTCCCTGGGTTATCACAGGTGACTTCAACGCGCATCACCAGCTATGGGGAAGCACTAAAATGGATTCCAAAGGCAGGAGCCTTGCCTCCTTTGCTGCCGACCATGATTTGTGCTGTGTGAATGACGGCAGCCCTACATTTCTGCGAGGCACGACCTACAGTAGCTGCTTGGACTTGACTTTGGTGTCACGGCGCTTTGCCTCGAGCGTCCAATGGTTTACAGACGTAGAAACACATGGAAGCGACCATATTCCAACATACATAACGATTAGAGGAATTGAGCAACGCTCCTCTACTGTGTTGCGTACAGTTGATTGGACAAAATTTAAGAAGGATATGGATGACACTTGTCGGGAAGGCCTCTCACACACTATCGAAGAAACAATCGCAGAGGCATTGAAAACGTCCATGTGCTCGCTTACAAGGTCAACAAGGCGAACAGACTTGGACGTGGAACTGGATAGGCTGCGTGCGGCACGCCGACAGGCGGAGAGGAGGTATCGGCGCACGAAGTCCGTCTTGGATCTGAGGGCTTCACGACGCATACAAAAGAAAATCCAGCGTCGCATGGATAAATTGGAAGATAAGCGATGGAAAACATTCTGTCAGTCGCTTGATCCCCGAAAATCGCTCTCGCACATATGGAGAACGGTTAGGGGTCTTCGCTCATCTCCGCATCAAAGGAAGCCCTTCGCTGCTCTGGCCCTCTACCAACTTCGCTCGGAACTTCAATTGGCTGAAGAGTTCTGCGCACGGATTGCTGGGTCCATGGCCATCATTACTGACGCAGCATTGAATGACATCCCTGAGGCACGTGTACCAGAAATCAACGTGCTCTTTTCACTCGAAGAGCTCGATGCTGCGTTGGCGACTTGCAGGCGTTCTTCGTCACCAGGACCTGATGGCATCACGTATGCTGCCCTATGCCACCTTGGACATGACGCACGTGATGAGCTTCTCAACTACTACAATGAGTCTTGGCAGAGCGGCGCCGTTCCTAAACAATGGAAATCGAGCCGCTTGATCCCCATTCTGAAACCTGGAAAGTCACCGCTTGAGGTCTCATCATATCGTCCGATTGCGCTTTCGAGCTGCGTCGGCAAAGTGATGGAAAGAATGATTCTTGCCCGATTGGAATGGTACCTAGAACGATTCAACATCTATCCGAACGCCATGACAGGCTTCCGTCGCGGTCGCACGTCCATAGACAACGTCATTGACATCGTAACATGGGTCCAAAATCAAAAAAGCCTCAAGCGCCTGTCTGCGGCACTTTTTCTGGATATAAAAGGAGCCTACGATAACGTCGCCCATGAGGCCATACTAAACTCACTTGAGGCTGTTGGAGTTGGTGGCCGGATGTATCAATGGATTCAAGACTATTTGACTGAAAGGCGTTTTTTCTTACAGACCGAAGACGGCCCAACTTCAGACCATTACATCTGCCGTGGTGTGCCACAGGGTGGAGTGTTGAGCCCTATTTTGTTCAACCTCGTCCTGGTAGGACTAGCGGATTACCTACCGCAGACAGTACATGTCTCAATATACGCCGACGACATTTGCATCTGGGCCTCTGCGGTGACTCGCCCTCAGCTAAGAGCCAGGCTTCAGCGGGCGGCAACCATGACGGCTTCTTATCTCCGAGAACAAGGCCTCAGTGTGTCTACTGAGAAGTGCGCATTACTTGGTTTTACGCGGAAACAAATGTCATCGTATCCTGTTACCATCAATGGTCAAGCTGTATTCTATGTTAAGACACATCGCTTTCTGGGCGTCATCATTGACCGCAACCTCTCGTGGAGCCCTCACTGCGTCTATCTGAAGAAGAAGCTAGTCGCCATTGCTCAGGTCTTCAAATTTCTATGCGGGAAAAACTGGGGTACACCCGTCCATTCTATGTTGCAGCTGTACAGGGTTTTGTTTCTCGGACTCCTACGTTACAGCCTACCAGTGTTGTCAAATGCATGCAAGACGAACTTTCGCACCTTGGAGAGCATACAAGGTCAAGCCCTACGCACGTGTTTGGGGCTGCCTCGGTGAACGTCAACAGCAGCAACAATTGCCATCGCAGGAGACCATACAATCCAGACACATGTAGCTGTCGACTCTCTCAGAGCGCACATTCGCCATCTGTCAAGGATCTCGGACCACCATTTGGCCTGCCTACCAGCCGAGAGACCTCAAGCGACCTTCTCACGAGTGATTAACGCTCATCAAGAGTACATACCAGCAAGTTTTACACCGGCGGCGAAGCCTTCCTCCCCCCTGTGGTGCCTGCGACAGCCTCAAGTGAATTTTGATATTCCTGGAATTACAAAAAAGTCCAATCATCCATCGCCGGCTCTGAAGCAACTTACACTCCTATTACTGCACCAGACGTATCATGACCGCATACACATATATACTGATGGTTCAACCTCACCTACCAGCTCAACTGCCGCATTCGTCGTTCCAGCCAAGAACGTTACAGTTAAATTCAAACTGTCGCACACGACTACATCTACATCGGCAGAACTTGCAGCTCTTCATGCCGCTATGATGTACATCACCGAAGAGCCTACAGAGAAATGGGTCATATTTTGTGACTCTAAGGCAGCCCTTCATAGCATCAAGTCCACGTTACGTCACAGAACTTACGAGCAAATGACATCGGAAATCAGGGAAATGCACCACCATGATCTGGAAAGAGGACACCACATTGTATTTCAGTGGATTCCTGCTCACTGTGGCATCGTCGGCAACAACCTAGCTGACAAGGCTGCCCGGTGTGCCCACGAAGATACAAAGACGCGTCCAACACCTTTGGTGAGGTCGGACGCTGCCAGAGAACTTCGCCTACTTGCGCGCAAGAAGTCCCAGGATCTCTGGACATCAAGTGGCTTCAATTGCAGATTACGTCAACTGGACCCCACGCTACGGCTACAACTGCCACCTAGCCTTTCCCGCGGCGAAGCAACCTTGTTGTGTCGCTTGTGGTTGGGAGTGGCGTTCACGAACGCATACTCCTACCGTATGGGAATGGCCGAGAGCCCGACGTGCGACTCCTGTGGGTGCGAGGAGTCCATCGAGCACGTATTGTGTACCTGCCCTCGCTACGATGTCCAACGCCTCTCTCTGCGGGCAACTTTACACAGACTAGACTCGAGACCATTCACCGAGTCAAAGATACTCGGACCGTGGCCACAACCGTCACTGGCTCGAAAAGCGATTCGTGCACTAGTGCGGTACTTGAAGTGCACGGGCTTAATAGACCACTTATAGTGTCATTGTGTAAGGTGTCCCTCCCACATGTACTCAGTGCTGACTCTCTCCCTTTCTTCCTCTTTCTATTCCCCTTTCCCCCACCCCCAGTGTAGGGTAGCAAACCGGATGCTGTTCTGGTTGACCTCCCTGCCTTCCCTACCCTTGCTTTCTCTCTCTCTTTATGCAGCTAAAGAAAAGAAAAAATATCTTGATATGCAGGGCTTGTTACTTCAGACGGGGTGATTTAAATTATAGGAAGAGGACAGGAAACATAAACAACGATAATAATAAAGTAGGAAGAAACAAACAAATAAAGCCCATATAATAAAAGGTTATATAGTGACTATATGCCCTCACTAGTGTAAGTATAACCGCAAGGCCTTTGTGGCTCAGATAGCGTCCCCACAGTTAGGACACTTAGAAAGTGTGTATTTGGTTTAGCATACCAAGTGAAATCTTTTCGGATGGTCAATTACAGTCATAGGTGGCATAATGTAACGATTCCTTCCATTATATATTTATTCCTTATTACGGAGCACTCGCGACCGACTGATCCTGGTAATAATGCAGTTCCGCCGCTCGGGCTACAGAAGACTCACCAAACTGAAAAGAAAAGAACAAATTGAAATAAAGTAGTTACAACGTTGCCGGCCAAGTTATATCGAATTGAACCCTTTTCCGAATTCGTGCCCCAAGCACGAGATTTAAATGCGCTGCAATGTATCGTATACGAATACCTAAATGGTCGTGGTGCCGAGCAAAGCAAGCTCGCTGATCATTTTATCAGCAGTTTGCCATACAATGATTTCCGAGGTGCGCGTAGTTGGCACGTCTGACTGGCCTAGCTTGCGAGACTCATTTGTCTAACTTCGGGAAAGCATTCCGCCGTATGCGATGCCTGAACGTCCCCCGCTGCGGTGGCTCGGTGGCTACATGGCGCGGCGCTGCTGAGCACGGCTTCGATTCGAGACCCCCGCGGCCGCATTTCAATGTGGGCGAAATGCAAAAATGTCCGTGTACCATTCCTTCGGTGCATGGTAAATAACCCCAGGTGGTCAAAAGTTAATCCAGAGGCCGCCACTGTGGTGTTCCTCATAATCCACTGTGGAGTCTCGGGACATTTAGGGCCCACAATTTAATTTAATGTCCGAATGACGTCCTAACATAGAGCCCGGGGTAAAGCCATGTAGCACCGAAGAACTCTGTCTTCTAAACAATTGTAAACGGCCTAGTCACTGTGCTTTTTCTAGTCGCTGCTTGTTCTGAAGTGCCAGACTGTAACGTAATTAGTTTTGTAGAAAGCTTGACGCTGAAAGACACTTAATCTGATTAACCTCTCTGCCTTTCACCTCTTGTTTTCCTTCCTTGACGCTGAAATCACGAGACGTGTGTGAGGCTAACAGTTCGTAGAGAAGTTTTACCAACACTCACGCTTAACTTCTCTTTACATAAGCAGAAAATGGCGGTGGTGGTGTAGTCGAGAAAGGTACATTTCTTGATGTTTTGCACACACTGCACAAAAAAAAAGAAAAGTGGCAAGACGACGGAAGCAGCGCGCGTGGTTTTTCTTTCTTCTTAATCTTACATTATTTATTTTCGGCGATATCACAAGGCCGCCTATTGTGAAGCTCGATGGGTGTTTCCTCTGAAGCCTGCCGCTGAGGCTTGCCGAAGCAGCTATGTTGCCCGTTTATACTGTAATTCTCCTTCGTGGGCAACTGTACTGGAGCCACTGCCACTCATCCGAGAAAAAAAAATGGGGAGGGGGGGGGGGGGAGAAGCAAACGCGCCAGTGGCCGCTGAATGATAGTAATTAAAAGCGAAGGAAGGGGGAAGGAGAGGGCGAGATGCCAGTCTGCTAATGAAAGGGACGCGTTCCGTAGCCCACCGCAGCGGAAGGCGGCACACAATCGAGGAATGCGACGAGTGGATCGCGAGGCCGATTTGACTGACAGGACTGGACGCTGTGGTCATTATTTTCTGTTTTATCGTCGCTGGCCGTTCTTGTTTTTTCTCACGCCTTCCTTCGTTTCCACCCCCCCCCCCCTCCTTCGCTCCCTTCATTCTCGGGACACGGAGACGTTCGCAGTGCACGGCAGCCCCGCCAGCCGCCGATGTTGCCGGGCCTCAACCGGATCTGGCCAGCCACTTCTGCGCCCCATTCATCGCGAGAAAAAGAAACTTTTCAGCCGTCGCGAATGCGCCGAGCGTTCCGCGGAGGGATCGAGTTGTTTCGCCTTTTGCGCTGCTGACTTTGATCGTAACGCTTGGAGTCCTTGCAGAATGCGGTTTGCCGGATATATTTCGCCCACCGATATTGAAATGAACAAGAAAGGTAATGACGCCGTGTGACTTGCGCTACCCGTTGTGCTTCGCTTCATCTTTTTTTTTTTTTGTAGTTCTTACTCCTATAGTTTTTGTTCGTTCTCGTTAGGTTTAAATATCTGGCCCTATAGTACTAGTACTATAGGGCCAGATATTTATATATAAAGTCTCCTTAGGGGTAACGTTTCGTCAAAGAGGGAGACAGAAAAGGAAAAAGAAAAAAGGGAATACCTGTCTGCTGATATATAGCAGTACACTATCGCACATTTCAGCCTCTCTCAGATTCTCTCGTTCTATGCTACACTAAATTTTCGTCCATCGTCATTGGTTTACCAGGAGTGCAGTTTTTTGGGATAGTTGGTTGGTTGCATCAATTGAAGTCATAGCACTGGATTGACAGGGAGGACATGAAAGAAGTCCCACAGGGACAAAGTATATTAACGGGACATGAATCGCAGCCTAGCCGCAGTGTCTATTCGGGAAAGCGGAATCAAGACACGTTGATCACTTTCATGTGCAGATTGGTCGGCTTCGTCGGCGTGGTCATTCCCGCTAATGTGGCTATGTCCTGGAAGCCATTGAGAGGTTATGTTCTGTCCCTTGCCATGGCTGCGATAATATATGTGTTGAATTTCTGAGGCCAGTTCTTCATTGGGTCCGTGGCGCACTGGGCTTTGTATGCTCTGAAGGGCTGCCTTAGAGTCACTAAAGACTGTCAAAAAAAAAAGAAATGAAAAATAGCACACGTCCTGTCTTCTTTCATGTCCCTGTCAACCCAGCGCTATGACTTCAAGTCATTGATTTGTCAGGGGCCCCATGACTTCTCTCACGAGGATTGGCCATTTGTCATCGCAGGCGATAAAGTTCGAATTCAACGAGATGATTGTATTATGCTTGACCATGTTCTCAATCGTTAGAGTTCAGTTAGTGTTTCTGGAAGATAGTTCCACTGATAATAGATACCAATTAAGACCGTCAGACTCCCCGAGTCTTAGGAGTTCAAAAAAAGAAAATACATCTACCTCTCCAATAACGCCGAAGTTTCGCATGGTTGCATGAACGCCACATGGGTGATATCAAAAGCAAGAAAAGTATGAGATGTCCTGAAAAACCTCACATGTTCGCATGCTATACCTCAGTGACTGAAACATCAGCTAAATAATGTTTTTGGGCGTTAGATGAGACATGCGAAAGGTAGGACACACACACACACACACACACACACACGGAGCTCCAGAGCTCGAAGTCATCCAAAGCTAAAAGGAGACGTTCATTTAAAATCGTAACTCAGACTGTGCCGAAAATCATAAAATGGTGCTGTAAACAAACCAGAACACCTCTGTGCAGTGTGAGACTGCTGGAGCTGCAGATTACGTATCGCACAAAACAGAGAGCTCTATAGCTCCGCATGAAACATTTACGTGATACGTAACCGTTAGCGCGCATGCGCGTCCTGTACCAGATGATACGCCTAGCGACAGTTAAGGTGCAGATGAGATGTCTGGAACCTAGCATGAGCCAAGACCAGGCGAAGCTATAGACAATGTGATTAAGCAGTCCGGTGACCGGACGTCGTCGCTGTCATTAAATTAAATTCTGCGGTTTTACGTGCCAAAACCACGATCTCATTATGAGGCACGCCGCAGTGGGGGACTCCGGATTAATTTCCACCAGCTGGGGTTCTTCAATGCGCATTCCATGCACGGTACACGGGCGTTTTTGCATTTCGTCCCCATCGAAATGCGGCCACCGTGGCCGGGATTCGAACCCGCGATCTCGTGCTTAGCAGCGCAACGCCATAGCCGCTAAGCCACCATGGCGGATGTCGTCGCAATCGTGAGTGCGGTAGTAAACTGAGAGTGCACGCATCCAAGCGTGTAGACAGCTTCAACCTGCTGCTTGGACTGAATTATCGTGTACAACACCGCCCATGGGAGCTTCTTTTTTTTTTTTAGGACTTTACAGAATTTTAAGAAATCGCCTGTGGCAGTTAGAACTATTCTAATCATTGAACTACATTACTGGAAGAGGCGGAAATTGCTCGCACGATAATCAAAATGCGTAACCAACTAATTAACAAAATTGCACTAATTAAATACCTAACTAATTACTTCATGGCACATACTGCAATTTACCAATTGTAACACGTGAGTTCACAAGGCGTTTCGTCATGGAACGAATTCTCGATGTGACAAGTTTCAAGACATTAATTTTTAATGTATCGACGCAATACATTGCCGTTCCGGTAACTTTAGTGCTTCAATTCATAAAACACCTTTTTCGTTAACAAATAAGTGTAACAGTGCATTTTTACCACAAGTTTGACGGCGCATATCTCGAAACCGACGCTATTCCCAGAATTTCTTCGAAGTCGATATGCCTTGCAAGCTCACCGGCTAGAATTTGGGAATACATGCCGTAATGTAATTAGTAAACATCGTAGTTAGTGAAATTGTATTAACTATTCCATTGGGGATTATTTTATTTTTTCATGGAGAAAGGTCCCCCTATTCGAGTAATCCAGTTAATGGATTAGCTGTCTGCCATAGGCTATTGGCATAGGTAATGATTAGCTGTAGAATTGTGCTGTCTGCCATAGGCTATGTTTTTTAAATTCTGCATGATATTAAGAAAAACACTACTATGCCCGAATGAAACCCACCGCGTTGCAAACAAACGACGTAAAACAAAGCGGTGCTGCAATTACCACTTTTTAGTTACTCTATGTCACGCAAGAATGCGCGAAATTAGGTTTTCTTAACTGCCTCATTGCTTTTCAGCACAAGCGTGGTACACGCGATGACGGTCTGCTAAAACGTTTACCTCGCGGCATATCTACAGTGATACCGCGGCGAGGTGGCGCATGCGCAATGCACTTAACGTATATATATATACACACATCAAAATAACATCATGTATCACGCAAAGCTATATATACAAAGACCGGATAAACCGCGACTTCCAAGCACGACGTGGTGAAACAACCTTGTGACATTTTTTTTTTTTTTTCATGTGCGCTGAATTCAGAAGCAACGCTTTCCACAACTTGGCTTCTGGTTTAAAAGGCGCGAAGCATATTCCGGCCTGGCCGTTTTGTGAATACGTTTTGCAGCGTGCGCTCATGGTGTGCTGTGTGGAGTCAGCCGCTGCATTTGGGCAAATTGATGCGCTCTGACAGCTGGTCGTAAAAACGGCAGCTGAGTAAAGCACGCACTGCGAGCATTTAGGCAGCCTTGCGTCAGCGCCATCAAGCGCGCGCGCATCCAGCTAGAGAGAGAGCGAGGGAGAGAGAGCGAGAGGTAGCCGGGCAGCTGGCGCCAACCTGAGTGCGGCGACGGAGAATGACCAGCGCTTGCATTTCTTGCGGCTTCCTTCCTCGGCGGCTGCCGCGAAGCGAGTCTCTAATTTCTCGCCGCGCGTGCGTGCGTGCGTGCCGCGCAGGTCTCCGAGCACGCACGGTTCGCGCTTGCCTCCCTGTTCTCTATTAATGGCGGGCCGGCCGCCACGGAGGCAGCAGCATAGTGAGTGGCATCGCGTTGCGCATCCGCTGATCTACTGTAGCGTCGAAGCAATTCTCATTAATACGGGCTCCCGTTTCTATGGCAACTCCGATAGGGCTCTCCACCGCTGCTCTGACGCCCTTCTTCCCGACCCGTGAGCGCACAGCATCACCTCACCTTGCTGCTGCTATTTTCTTCTTCGATTTACTTCTTTTTTT